>NC_091575.1:28754267-28788633 GCF_042767895.1 Penaeus vannamei
CTTATGTATGTTTGTTTGTATATCTGTGTCTGTGTTTTTGTTTCAGTCTGTCAGTCTGTCTGTGTATATATATATCGGTCTGGCTGCTTGTATATCTGTCTATCTGTCTGTGCGTGCATCTATCTATAGGTGTACGTACGGGTGTGTGTACTTGTGTGCATTCATACGAGGTCTGTGTGTACATCAATCCCTAATTGACCGCTTCAAATGCCCACTGGGACAGAAAATCTCAGAACTTATCGGAAACGAACTTAATTTACAGGCGATATGCAAGACAATACCTCAACTTACTGAGCTTAAATTATTTTCACGAATTTTTGACAGTCTTTCAAGTCACTTTGTTGAGATGAAAGTCATTTTTTCAACAAGACTGTTATTTTCACTGTGGCATCACTGTTCACGTCGGTTATTTGTTATTTATTCTGATCAGTTAATGAAATTTGATTCGGAGAGCAAAATATACACGATATAATACAGAACACATGTGTGTATATACGTATATATACATATACACTTACGTACATGTGTGCTGAGTGTACTTTCCGCCATAAGACTTTTAGCTGATCATGGATCCTTTGTACGCAACCGGGACGATTTTAACACCCGACATTATAGAAGCGATGAAGTCACGTGATTACGCACTGACCCCAGACAAAAGACGATCGACTCCGGGCTGGTGGCGCGTCTACTCATCTATCTGTATCTACCAGACCATTTAATTTATCTATCTGCGTATCGAAATTATCTTCCTATACATCTGTGTACCTACAAATACAAACGGGAAATATATGTTCAAAACTCACATACGTAAATATATCCAATCACACATTTCCATTCAAACATACACAATATATGTTTAAAACTCATACGTAAATATACACATTTCTATTCAAACATTTATACGTAATATATATGTTTAAAACTCACATACGTAAATATATGCTATACACACATTTCCATTCAAATAGCTATGCACAATATATGTTCAAAATTCACATGCGGAAATATACACATATTTCCATTCAAATAGTTCTGCACAGTACAAGGTCATGCGTTTATCTGGTAACCATGGAGGCAGGGATTGGGTGATTGGGGGGGGGGGGGTGCGCGACTCGCTAGAAATCATGGCAACATTGAACTGGTGATAGATGCAATGTTTAGGAAATGTTTTTATTATTTATTGAAGACACCTTGATTCGGGTTTTTAAATGATTCTAAATTGCTTTTTAGTTTTTAATTATTTTCAATATTTTTTGTACTATCGTGCATTTTAATCTGGAATCATGTATTATTATGTGCCAGTAAAATTTTATATATCGTTAGTCTTAGAAATTAGCGGAACTTCTCAATCAAATACATCACAGCTTACCTTTTCTACGAAGATAAAGAGCCTAAAATATGTCAACAACAATCCGATGACAAAATTATACCAGCTTTATCATGCAAATCAAATTAAAAAGAAACAAAGCTGTATTTACCTTCACAGTCAAAATCTTATAAAAGAGAAAAGATTAATTCTGCAGAGTCGATCTATCATAATCAAGCGACAGCAGTGACGTGCAAAAATGAGTTGCTTTAAGTAGGTCTAACTTCTACGAGGGTTTGGGACACTTCAGCACTTCTCTTATATATTAAGGGCCACTAGTTGTATATACATGCATATGAACTCGCTCTCTTTCTCTCTCTCTCTCACACACACATACACTTACACACACACACACACTTACACACACACACACACACACACACACACACACACACACACACACACACACACACACACACACACACACACACACACACACACACACACACACACACACACACACAAAATGGGATGTTCATTCCTGAACCATTATAATTCGTACAACATTGTATCATTTCACATACCATACGAATCGCGCATACTGTGATGTTCTCTATACGCACACGCAGATGCAGTATATGTGTGCACGTATGTATGTATACTAAATCGATATATTAATACTCGCGGGCCCGTCCTTGGCTCACACCGACCGAATCTGGATCACCTATCGCACAGAAACTATTAGTCTGTTCTAGTATGCGACGACCTAAAGAACAAAATGTAACACTGACTGGAGTTCACTTACTGACTACAACGGATGAAACAGTGTAAAGAAGTGGTTAGAATATTTACGTCTTTTTCATATTCTAGGCTTACGGACTGTTGTGGAGTGGAAGAAATCAGTGCATACAAAGTCAAACTTGTAATTCATGTACGTAAATACATACATACGCGCGCGTGTGTGTTTATACATATACAAAAACAATCCTTCTGTCCAGAAACGTTTCAACACTCGGACACGAATCGCAGAAAACAATTCTCTGCCACAAGGAACGTTTTTCAATCACAAGAAACGTTTCTCCAGAGTAAACGAGACCACATCACAACGTATATAATTCACTCAACGGGAACTGCTGCTGCTTCTTGGTTACTGGCGGAACACGAGCTCAACGCACGGTGACAAATGGCAAATCAATAGAGAAAAAACATAGCAGCAAATGGTTTGATAAATAGTGTTTGTGTGAGTGAGGGAGAGAGGGAGAGGGAGTTGAAAGGGAGTGGGAGAGAGGGAGAGGGAGTGGAGTGGGATTTGGAGAGGGAGAGGGAGTGGGAAAAAGGGAGGAGTGGGAGAAAGCGAGACAGAGAGACAGAAACACAGAGAAAATGTGTGAGGCACTCTTATACCCTGACATACAACCGAAAAAATATACATAGATAAATATAAATAGAGATATCCCAAAACGAACAAGAAAGAAAAAGCCCACGAAAAAAAATCAACCTGCAAAATAAGTTGACCAAAGCAAGGAAAATCTCTTAAAATTGAAGAATAGAAAGTAAAAAATAAAAAATAAATAAATAATAAAGCTTACAACATCAAGGAAAATCTCTTAAAAATGATGATAAAGTAAAAAAAAAAAGAAAAAAAAAAAAAAAAAAAAAAGCCACAAAAAGGGAAATCTCTAAAACTAAAGATAAAAAATAAGGGCTAGTTGAAACAACATCCCTCCCCCCCCCCACACTCGCAATAAAACAATTGATCACAAGCCACTAAATTCCAGCTAACGCGTGGATGCCCCGAGACCAGCCACGATGGGCGCCTGCGAAGGGGGGGCGACGCCTCAGCAGACGATAACACGAAGGAAATACCGGCGATTTTTGGGTAAGTTTCCAGGATGGAGGAGGTGGTGGTTCTCAGGTGTGTATTTTTTTTTTTGGATTTCTTTTCTTAGGGGGGGGGGGAGGGAGGGGGAAGGGGGATTTTAAGAAAAGATTAGAAGAGGTTTGTTGATTACGTTTGGTATGTTTTTTTTTTTTTTTTTTTTTTTTTTTTTTTTGGGGGGGCGGCGAGGAGGGGATTTTAAAAGGGTAAAAAAGGTTTGTTGATTATGTTTGGTATGTTTTTTTTTGTGTGTGGCAGGGGGGGAGGTGGAGTTTAAAAGGGGTAGAAGAAATTTGTTGATTATATTGGCTTTTTTTTTTGGGGGGGGGAGGAGGATGGGAATCTATAGGATCCTTTTTTTGTAATATTTTTTCTTTGTTTGGTGCGTCCTTTTCATTTATGGAATAAAAAAAAAAATAATAATAATAAACAAAATTATGATGAACAACAATATTAATAATAACAATAATAACGATAACAATAATGATAATTAAATCCAACACACCGACTTTCAATGAAATAAAAATGAATAGCAACAGCACTAATAATAATAATAACGATTGAAAAAATAATAATCAAATCCATGACACCGACTTGACACCAAACTGACACCACAACCTCCGCCCTCCACCTCCCACCCCAGGTACTCTGGTAAGATTCGCCGTGTTCTTGCTCGTGGCGATACCAACCTCCCTGGCGGTATCGGCGCTGCTGAGCAAGGGGGAGACCCAGAGGACCCCGGATGACCCCTGGAAGCCCTTGTCTGCTCCTCCCTGTGGCAGGACCTTCCTCAGCCTCTGTCCGCAGTCCCTGGACACGATACTGCTGGAGGATTTTCTGAACGGGACCAAGGTCTTGTGGGATTTGGGTTTCCGGTCTCTCTTCTTCTTTTTTTCTTTGGCCTATTCTTCCTCTTTCACTTCTTTCTCTTTCTCTTCTTTCTATTCCTCGTTTTTTTCTTTTTCCTCTTCCTCTTTTTTTTGTCCTATTCCTCCTTTTTCTTCTTCCTCCTCTTTCTTTCTTTTTCCTCTTCTTTTCGTTCTTTTTCTTCTATCTCTTCCTCCTTTTCTTCTTCCTATTCCTTCCCCTCCTCCTCCTGCTGTTCTTTTTTCTTGTTCTATACATCATGTTTTCTTCTTTTTCCTTTGATTTCTAACATGCCAAATTTGTTTAAATAACTATATCCATTTTTGGAATTAATTGTCTATGTAAACCACAGGCTCATATGCCCATAGCATCTCTTGAGAAAAAATCCTGTTATTTTCCTTTGTGTAAAGAAGTGAAATGGATTCTTTGAAGCTGAAAATCTAATCATAAAAAGTATAAGCTGCTGTTTTTTCCTACGTTTTCAATCCTATCCTACGTTTTCAGATATCAAGGAAAATGGAGAAGGAGACACTGAGTCGTACCAAGAGCGCCTGGGGCCATGGCATCCCTGCTTTCATGGCACCTTCGAAGGTCCCAATAAAGTACCTCATTGTCGAGGAAGGTTTTTGCAGGGTGGCTGACGTCGCGGTAAGTATTTCTCTTTTTTCAGTCTAAAATCCTGGATAAAATCAAATAAAATGTCTTTGGGTTTTCGGGGGTCAGTTGTTCCTAAAGAAGGATTATGTGGCTGGTTAATTGTGAAGTATTTTATATCTGTTTAGATGTGTTTTGGTGATATTAGGTCATTCTTTAATATTGCATGTGAGCTTGTGGGGGAAAATTGATTATACTTTAGCTTGGTTACATATACTGTCGTCTATCTTGGTTACTGACTTCTCTAAACTATGCTACAGACTCTCAAAAACATTCCTTGCATATTCATAAGGCTCACATAAACCTAGCAGCTATGTGGTATCTATCTACCACGCTTGAATCAAAGAAGACACTATCAAATGTCAACGATAGATATATCGCACATCACCAGGTCATCATTTACGTCCACACGGCGCCTAGGAACACGCAGAGACGGGACGTTATTAGGTCCACGTGGGCGAATCCGCGCTGGTACCCGATGGTCAGGCATAAGGTGTGTACGTGGAAGGACGTGTGTGTGGGTCGGGGCAGTGGATAGTCTTTGAGGTTCATCAGGTTCATTCAGAAACTAATCAGTTCTGTGTTGGTTCATTCAGATACTTATCAATAACCCTAATGTTAATACAGATACTAATCAGTTCAGTTGAGGTTCATTCAGAAACTAATCACATCAGTTCAGGTTCATTCAGATATTTATCAATAACCTTATGGTTAATACGGATACAAATCAGTTCAGTTCAGGTTCATTCAGAGATGATAATATCTTCTTTTATAATTGCAGGTAATCTTCATCATCGGTCAGCCCCGAGAGGCTGTACTCCAAGACAAGCTGGAAGAGGAGAGTGTGACTTACCACGACATCGTTGTGGCCGATTTCGTGGACTCCTACAGGAACCTGAGCTACAAGGCCCTCACAGCCATGCACTGGATCAGGGAATACTGTCTAGGAGCCAAGTACATCGTCAAGACGGATGACGACGTCTTCGTCAACATCTTCGCCCTCGACAGATTCCTCAACCACGCCGTGCAAGCTGTCGAGCGAGTCCGAGGCGGCACGGAGAGTTCGAAGAAGGAGAAGTCGGGAGAGGGTCCTGAGAGCAAGGAATCCGGCAGCGGGAAGACCTTGCTGGAGGAGGCGTCGGAGAGACTGAAGCGAGCGAGGCCGGAGATCCAGTGCCTGGTGTGGGAGGGCATGACGGTCCTTCGCGACAAGAAGTCCAAGTGGTACGTCGACCCGCGCGAGTACAGCAACCGCACGTACCCGCCGTACTGCTCGGGCAACGCCTTCCTCATGACGTGGTCGACGGCGCACGCTCTCCTGCACGCCAGCACCGTCACGCCCTTCCTGTGGGTGGACGACGCCTACCTCACGGGCGTGCTGGCCAAAGCGGCAAAGGTCACCTTCGTCAAGAGGAACAGCCTCTACGAGCTCAACGGCAACAAGTTTGTGGAGTCGCTGATCAAGGGCGAAAAGGTGTTCCTCCACCACCCGCAGCACGACCCCGCGACCACGAGGGAGATGTGGAACGTCCTGCTCAACAAGGAAATGAAGGACAACTTCCTGAACCACACGCACGAGTCCCACTGAGGTGTCCAGGTGTGGTGTCCATTTGCTCAATAATAGTGAGGATTTCAGCAGAGACAGTGACCTAATGATCCTGACTGGAGTGATATAGACAGATTTTTTTCGTCTATCTTGGATAAATGACACTACATGCGTGGGCCCTGGAGTAGGAGTAGACCACGTCCAGGCTGAGGAGTTGGTAACTGGTTGACTAAGACTGGAAAGAGGGAGTAAAACCCATACAAAAACTACAGCTACAACAAAATGATCATCCTTGAAGGAGTGATAGTGAGCCATCCTTACACAGACTGACATTAGCAATATACGTCCTAAAAGAATATAAAAAATACGTTTATTTTTTCTGTGTAGCGTGGCACTGTCGGACCATTATTTTTTTGTGAATGACTAATGACTTGAATTTCGTGTGCATTGTGAAAGAGAAAACATTTTTTTTTTTTTAGAAAACGTGGACATGCGTTGTGTTCTTAGTTCCTTTACTACCAATATCAAACTATAATTTGTACAGTTATGGAAATAATGAAAGCTCATCGCAAATTTGTAATGATAATCAAAATAACGATGAATATGGTGCTGATTGTAAATAAAAAGGTGATTAAAAGCAGTATTGTCATCGGTGATTTAAATACTTCACAGGCAGAACTAACCTTATTCTTGCAAGCTTAGTACAAGTCCAGGATTGCCTTCGATATCTCTCCACCAATTCAATTTCACTTTTACTTTTGTTGGGAAAAATCTCACTGAGAAATCTATAGCGAGAGAGAGAGAGCGACCTGTCGTTTCGTGAAAGGGCCAAACGACCTTAAAAACGAAACATGAAGGTCACCAGAATCGTAGAAAGGAAGAGAGAGGAGGCAAAGGCGAGAGAGAGAAATCTGGAGTATACGTTTCCCTTTCTCACTTTCAACTCTTGGTCGAACCTCCTCGTCACCTTTCTCCTTTCAACCGTCCGTCCTCCCCCACCCATCGATAATGGACTCGCCCCATTTGCCGAATCGTTGTTACCATGACTAAAATGCTACTTCTCTAAACTACTGTACTAGAATCATGTTTTTAATTATTGAATTTGTATCCTTAACATTCACGTGGGGGGAATACGCGAAGAGAAATATAATTTCTCACCTATTTGTACTTATATATAGCAGATAGATCTGGATAGACATATTTATCTATGCCTATCTCAGTAACAATTTGTATTTCTCAGCTACAATACTAACCACAAATCACAATAACGTAAAATCACACCACTAGCGTATACTGTTACCTCATACCAACCCTCGCTACTGTACACATGATATGCCCAGCCACATGTCCCTGACCGCAAAGAGGTCATAGTAGCAGACAAAGAGAAAGCAAAAGGTAACGGTATCGCATAGCAGCTTAGCGGTTTAAAACGAGAGTATGTGGGTCAGGCGGCCATAGTACCGTAGTAGAAATCTTTTTGTTCGCTACGAGTAGAAATTTATTGGTCCAAAAACACGTGTGAAGCGAGAGGGGTGGGTGGGTAATGTGGGATTACCAGTTCGTTGTTTTATTTCTATTAAATTATTTCCTTTAGATACATCGTTGGCGTCTTTATCAGTTCCAAGATTATTAGATTTATCATTGGTAGCTTTAGCAATTCCCAAGATTATTGTAAGTTGCAGTAAGTGATAATATATATCAGTTTAGTTATTCTACAGAAAATCTAAAAATAAGATGGAAATAGAAACAGCCACGTTTACAGAATACGCTTTAGACAACCCGCGCGCTTTCCCCCTTTGTAAGCGACGCGTTGACCTGTGATCGCCCGGACTCCCCCGCCTTAGAATAATGAACTCGTCCGCTGTGAATTTATAGAGGATGTATTATATAAAAAGAAATGATAAATTAAAATCAGTACTCGAACGTGATATTCAGGCTTGCATTCAGAGAGGCGGCATGTTCATTTGAATACCATAGCGTGATATTTAGAAGAAGAAAAAAAGAACGTATAATGTGTCTATGGATTACGTCAAATATCAGTCTCATGCACTGCATGCCCAAATAACATAAAATTTAATGTATTAATATGTGAAATTAAATGTCACAATGATATAATTAACACCGCTCTTCAAAATTAATATTCAGACTTTAAGCTTGTATAAGTAACATCTTTCCCTAATACGGTTAAATGTAAGAAAATCTCTAAACACCCATAGAATAATTATTAATAGTAACAATACTGATAATGATTATGATAAAGTGATCTAATACTATTAGGCCTACTTCTAAAGATAATAAAAATAATACTAATGATAAAAATAATCACAACAATCATAATAACGGTACGGCAACACTTTCAGAAGCTTTCAACAGCGTGAAAAGAGTGAAAGTCCCATAGAAATCTTCACCTTTCTACCAACAGCTCTCCATGGCGAGGGGAAAGTGATGCCTCGCTCTGTGAAAGTGACCCCATGACCCAGCCAAGGTCACGGCAGCCGAGAGAAAAGGAAGAGAAAACGTTTGGGAAAGACGGAGAAAACGTTTTTTCGAAGGGAGAGTGAAAAGTGGCGATGCTCTTTTCCCTTTCTCTTTCTCTCTCTCTCTCTCTCGGGTTTTGTTTACAGTTCCCGGTTTCTCTCTCTCTCTCTCTCTCTCTCTCGACTTCCCTTTCTCTCTGACTTTCTCGTTTTCTTTTCCGCTCTTCTTTTGCTTCCACACGAGTTTCTCTAAATATCTCTCGTGAAAATTGATTTTTTTGAGGGATCGTAAATATAACGTATTTTTATAGGGATCATAACGTCATTAAAATTGACATTACACGAATGAAAATAACATACATGCAAAATGAATGTGTGAAAATGCATAAAAAACATACTGATATATATATATATATATATATATATATATATATATATATACATATATATATATATATATATATATATATATACATACATACACACACACACACACACACACACACACACACACACACACACACACACACACACATATATATATATATATATATATATATATATATATATATATATATATATATATAGAAACGGTGTATAAACAGTTACGGTATATAAACAGCATATAGAACAAACAAATGTAAAACGCATGAAAATTATTAAAAGAATAACAACAACAATAATAATAATAAAAACAGCAAATCTATTAACTTTCATTCCAAAACCGAAGTACATTATCTCAAGGTCAGAAAATGTCCTCGTGTGTACTTGAAAGACACATTTCCTTCACAAGAGCGTGTCTTTCAGGGTCGTTCAAGGTCACCTGAAATGGTCATAGCCAAGGGATCCAAAACAGGAAGAGAAAACGAGATCAGATTCGAGTGGAAATATATATTCCCGTTTTCTTTGGTGTGTTTATGGGGTTACGTTTTCTTTCATTCCCTTTGTTGCGAGTTCTCTTCCGTTTTAATCTTCCGTCTTGGTGAACTCGTTGGTTTACGTACACATTACATAATGCATACATACATTGTATATGCGTACATATATATATATATATATATATATATATATATAGGTATATGTATATAGGTGTATATATGTATATATATATATATATATATATATATATATATATATATATATATATATATGTATATATATATGTATATATATGCATGTATATGTATGTATGTATGTATATATACGTATGCATGTATATATATGTATGTATGCATTTACATGTATATACATATATATATATATGCTCATGTATATGTAAAAACTGTATATTTATGCCTTCCGAAATTATATAAAATCCTCTCCGTTGTTATTCGGTCTCTAATATCAATATAACCATCTGAGTACATTTACTTTTCCTATCCATACAGACTCCCCCGTAAGCTATGATGGGCTCGCCCGTTGCATGAAAGGGAAACCATATTAGGTAGAGTAAAATGTCGAAAATATACAGGCTATTAGTGTAGTAGTTTTGCTTGTGAAGTAGTATTCTTATGTTTTTTTTCTGGATTTGATGTTTAGTTCTTTGATGCTACTCGAAAAACTATACATTTTCTAGATTATCAGATGTTACACACGCAAAAATATCGTATATTCCAATAGAGCATTAGATCTAAATTTCAAAAAGACTTTAATGGCAGAGTGAGATTTAGGCTAAATTGTTGATTATACATATATACTTTTTTATAACCATTTAAGTTAAAATGGTTCAATACTTTGGTCAACCAACCAACAAACAAATATACACGGGCAAAGCCATTCTGCATAGGAGGGGGGTCTTCCCATTTTCGAAACAGGAATTGGGAGATGGTCTAAGTCGGTCTTTACACACAAATTATATGTAATACGCATATGGAGAATCAGGTTAAATCTCTAATCCCCATTACTGTCTTTCTACTCTTTATTTCTCCAAATACTGGTACTATAAAAAACTCACAATCTATTGTGTTGTAATAGGTTAACTATCTTTACCAATACATAAACATAAATTTGAAAATATCACGTATTAAACTTGATTCTATTCTATTGCTAAGATATGATTTAGACGCTGCTTTGAAATATTTCTGTTCTGTTAATAATTGGCTTCATCAATTGACCCTATCATTGCTCGACTATATTAACATATTTGAACAAATATGAGACAATTTCAGGAAAAAAGTCACGATTTTGGAACAAGGTATAAAATGTCCTTAGATAAATAATAATAATAATAATAATAATAATAATAATAATAATAATAATAATAATAATAACAACAATAATAGTAATAACAATAATAGTAATAACAATAATAGTAATAATAATAATAGTAATAACAATAATAGTAATAATAATAATAGTAATAATAATAGAGATGATAATTATAATAATAATAATAATAAAAACATTCAAAGTCTATCATGAAGCTATTTCGCAAAACACCTTTAATTACATCACCTTTCTAAAACTGCTCCCTAGTAAATAAACTCTTGCAAAAATTAAACTTCAAAGATTCCACTGTATACATGTAGATGATTGCACATAAAGGTATTATGATTTTGACTTTTGGGCAAGTATAACCAGTATTTAATTGATGGTTCTCTACATCACAAAAGAAAGTTCATGTTCTGTAAATAAACTTTATCAAATCCGATCAATTTAATTATCATTATCGCGCCACTATTATCTATTTGTGATGTATTTTTGTTTTTATTATGTATAATCAAGAGCTGTTAATATCTCCTATTATATTCATATTTTCTGTGATATCGCATCAAGTTGTCTGAAAGAAAAGAAGTTAATATAACGAATCAACAGCGAAAAATGAATAAGATTTCCTTAATACAAACGCTAAACTCGCCCCTTTATTTTTTTAATCTATTATTTTTTTCTTTTTCATGTATGGGTATTGTCATCAAGATCTCTTTAAAATAATACACAACACAAAGAAAAAAATAACTATACTGATGTTGCTAAAAAGATATGCTAACATATGCTAAACTTCTTTCCTTACCCTGACGAAAAAGAAAAAGAAAATGTATGCAAATATGTAGTTTGTAACCTTTCATTACGAAAAAGATGCTGACTACTTAAATTTGATATTCAACTAACGTACATTTAAAGCGTAATTACAAAGTGAATATTCATGATTCTATCTCTTTGCCGCCTAGCCAATAAAGGTCATTAGCAGAGGTTAACATGATATCCATAAGCTTAGTCATTCCTCACTATCAGAAATCAATAGGACTCCCCCATACGACATAATGGCTTCGTCCTGGCGTTTGAAAAACTAACGACTCTTTCCCCTCATAATGGATTCATGTTCTGACCTTTAAGCAGTCATCTGAAAGTCACACGAGACGAAAATTGTCCTTCAGTGTTTATAAATGGCCTTGGCTGTACGAAAATGAGGGTCATTCTGTCTCCATTTCCTTGTACGAGTGTTCATGTGTCCTTCGTTAGTGAACTAATTCCACTGGCGAGAGAAATGTCGAAAATCTGTCCCTTCCTTTGGGGGGGGAGGGGAATAGAGCGGTTATGATGTATATATCTTTAGAAAATCAGATTTACCCTAAAATATATTCCTTGTCCTTTTATCAATTGTTAAACATGTAACCTAACCTAACTCAAAATTACTACAACCTAGTCATTCCAAACGACGGGGTCTTCCCATTTTCAGAACAGGAATTGGGAGATGGTCAAAGTCGGTCTTTACACAAATTATATGTAATACGCAAATGGAGAATCAGGTTAAATCTCTAATTACTGTCCTTCTAACATAACTTCTCCAAATACCGGTACTAATTCTAAAAAAAAATCACAATCTATTGTATTGTAATAAGTTAACTACCTTTACCAATATATAAACATAAATTTGAAAATATCACATATTAAACTTGATTCTATTCTATTGCTAAGATATGATTTAGACGCTGTTTTGAAATATTTCTGTTCTGTTAATAATTGGCTTCATCAATTGACCCTATCATTGCTCGACTATATTCATATATTTGAACAAATATGAGAATTTCAGGAAAAAAGTCTCGATTTTGGAACAAGGTATAAAATGTCCTTAGATAAATAAAAATAATAATAATAATAATAATAATAATAACAATAATAATAATAGTAATAGTAATAATAATAATAATAATAATAATAATAATAATAATAATAATAATAATAATAAAACCATTCACAGTCTATCATGAAGCTATTTCGCAAAACACCTTTAATTACATCACCTTTCTAAAACTGCTCCCGAGTAAATAAACTCTTGCAAAAATTAAACTTCAAAGATTCCACTGTATACATGTAGATGAATGCACATAAAGGTATTATGATGTCGACTTTAAGGCAAGTATAACCAGTATTTAATTGATTGGTTCTCTACATCACAAAAGAAAGTTCATGTTCTGTAAAGTATCTTGTAAATAAACTTGATCAAATCCAATCAATTTAATTATCATTATCGCGCCACTATTATCTATTTGTGATGTATTTTTGTTTTTATTATGTATAATCAAGAGCTGTTAATATCTCTTATTATATTCATATTTTCTGTGATATCGCATCAATTTATCTGAAAGAAAAGAAGTTAATATAACGAATCAACAGCGAAAAACTGAATAAGATTTCCTTAATACAAACGCCAAACTCGCCCCTTTAATTGTTTTATTTATTTCTTTTTTTCTCTTTTCGTGTATGGGTATTGTCATCAAGATCTCATTAAAATAATACACAACACAAAGACAAAATATAACTATACTGATATTGCTAAAAAGATATGCTAGCATATGCTAAACTTCTTTCCTTATCCTGACTACTTAAATTTGATATTCAACTCACATATATTTAAAGCGTAATTACAAAGTGAATATTCATGATTCTATCTCTTTGCCGCCTAGCCAATAAAGGTCATTAGCAGAGGTTAACATGATACACACAAGCTTAGTCATTCCTCACTATCAGAAATCAACAGGACTCCCCCATATGACATAATGGCTTCGTCCTGGCGTTTGAAAAACTAACGACTCTTTCCCCTCATAATGCATTCATGCCCTGACCTTTAAGCAGTCATTTGAAAGTCACACGAGACGAAAATTGTCCTTCAGTGTTTATAAATGGCCTTGGCTGTACGAAAATGAGGGTCATTCTGTCTCCATTTCCTTGTACGAGTGTTCATGTGTCCTTCGTTAGTGAACTAATTCCACTGGCGAGAGAAATGTCGAAAATCTGTCCCTTCCTTTGGGGAGAAAATAGAGCGGTTATGATGTATATATCTTTAGAAAATCAGATTTACCCTAAAATATATTCCTCGTCCTTTTATCAATTGTTAAACATGTAACCTAACCTAATTCGAAATCACAACCTAATCATTTCAAACGACTTAACAACATTTGCTTTACTACGGATAAAACCTTTTTTCAAAAGCCTGTTGACGTGTAGTAAACTGGATAAAATCTATAAACAAAGGTTCCTGATATATGCAAGTAAACCTTAGTTTCGAAGGCTTCCGTCATATAAATGGAATCCTCAACAGGCGTGAAAGAGAGAAAAAAATATCATAATTATCAATAATAATAAAAATAATAATAATAATAATAATAAAAAGCACACACAGGCATTTTTACTTTCAGAAATAAGAACACATGAGGCAATTAACCTTGAACTGTTTCGTGAAGGTCAACCATAGACTGAGAAGGGATAAGCACCAAGTTATTTGACCTTCGCGTGAACCGGAGAAGGTCACCGTGAGAATAAATTGGAACAAGTCACTTTTAGCTTTCGGATCTAGACCCTGAGGTGGGTGAGGCCATTATTGCTGTATAGGGGAGTCTTGTGTGTTTCCTGAAAATAGTAATAATTTACAACTTTCGATTAAAACATGTAAAACTTGAATTCTATGATTAGATAAAACTTTTAATAGGTTTCATTTCTTATTTGACAATTACTATTATTGATATCTTCTATATCTTCCTTTTCATTCATAAAATATTGTTGGGATATGAACATATGATGTGTTACAATATCCTAACTTCCCACATCAAAACACATTTTTCAAGGAAATAAAATCTTTCTTTTAGAATCCCGGGGACTAGACGTATAAAATGAATTCCACGGGTAATAAAACTGCGATTAACCTGAACTATTACCATGCACGCGATCTGTTTTTCCCCCAAGAACAAACAGCATATGTTAATGTAGGTTTTGATAAGATTTGACACGGAAAAAAACATTCTTATTTCCGTAAGAATCATTAATACTATGGCATACACCATATATACACCATTTATCAAGCTTATATCATCGCTTTTATTACATTTTCTCGCTAAATTTAGGTAATAACGGTACATACCTGTGACTGAACATATGAGTGTAGCATTCTTGTTATGTGTGCCATATCTTTATTATGAAAACTAGTTGGGACTCATAAACTAAACCACAATAACAATGATATAATATTATTAATCATAACATCCGATAATAATGGTGATATTGGATATATCACAAATCTCTTTATATATCCAGTATTTCCTTATCACAAAATATATGAACGAAGTTTTACGATTCACGACTAATAATACACGACTCGATATATGACATGCAGTTGTTATCAGGATCTAAAAAGGAATAACTGATGTCAGTTGAGGGAATCCAGTAACAGTTATATTAAAGCTTAGTTACGGTAACAACGTGTTTGGTATATGGTCGCTCTAAGGTACTTTGACCGACTAACCTAAATGCTAAAATTCCTAACGTCAAGGCAGTACTCTTTCCCGTTAGCGACTTTCACTCTTAAAATGTGACAGTACCTTTCCCGTTAACTGCTTTCACTCTTGAAATGTGTCAGTACTCTTTCCCGTTAGTTACTTTCACTCTTAAAATGTGTCAGTACCTTTCCCGTTCGCTCTGCTTTCTCTTCGGGACTAAGGCAGTACTGTTACCGTTAAGAGTACACACGACTCGGTACATGACATGCAGTTGTTACCAGGATCTAAAAGTGAGTAACTGATGTCAATTGAGGAAATCCAGTAAGTTATATTAAAAGCTTAGTTGCGGTAACAACGTGTTTGGTATATGATCGCTCCAAGGTACTTTGACCGACTAACCTAAATGCTTAAATTCCTAACGTTAAGGCAGTACTCTCTCCCGTTAGCGACTTTCACTCTTAAAATGTGCCAGTACTCTCTCCCGTTAGCGACTTTCACTCTTAAAATGTGCCAGTACTCTTTCCCGTTAGTTACTTTCACTCTTAAAATGTGACAGTACCTTTACCGTTAGTTACTTTCACTCTTAAAATGTGCCAGTACTCTTTCCCGTTAGTTACTTTCACTCTTAAAATGTGTCAGTACCTTTACCTAACGTGAGCTGCTTTCTCTTCGGGACTAAGGCAGTACTGTTACCGTTAACAGTACTCACGACTAATAATACACGACTCGATATATGACATGCAGTTGTTACCAGGATCTAAAAGTGAGTAACTGATGTCAATTGAAGAAATCCAGTAACAGTTGTTATATTAAAGCTTAGTTGCGGTAACAACGTGTTTGGTATATGATCGCTCTAAGGTACTTTGACCGACTAACCTAAATACTAAAATTCCTAACGTTAAGGCAGTACTCTTTCCCGTTAGCGACTTTCACTCTTAAAATGTGACAGTAGCTTTACCGTTAACTGCTTTCACTCTTAAAATGTGCCAGTACTCTTTCCCGTTAGTTACTTTCACTCTTAAAATGTGACAGTACCTTTACCGTTAACTGCTTTCTCTTCGGGACCAAGGCAGTACTGTTACCGTTAAGAATACTGTACTACTTTCACTTCAAATTTGTGTTACTGCGCGGTGGTGGGATGATGTTATGTGTAATATTCGTAGAGGTTTCCCCCTAATTACCGCTACATACCTTATAAACCTTATGGTTCTCTGTTTCTGGTTATTGGTATAGCGTTATTAATCAATTCCGGAGAGTAGTGATTACTTGTACCATATTGCTGTTTAGTTTGTATTGCCTTTTCGTACATTCTTCCTGTTTTTATTCCTTTTCTTACATTCTTCCTGGCTTTCTTTTTTTTGTTTTTTGTTTTTGTTTTTGTTTTTTTTGTTCCTTAAAGCATATTCTAGTCTTACGTGAGAAAATACGATGAGATATAATTTATTTATGGATACACGATCACAGAAAAAAAAAATGGAATGTGAATGTGAATGTTCGGGAAATACAAAAGACCATTATTATGAATAATATTAGGAATCTAGATTACTAAAACACACACACGCACACGCACACACACACATATATATAATTAGATAAACATATGGGCTGATTACCTGAAGATATTGATAATCTACGAGATAAACAGTCATGAATAAATGTTACGACAGAGTAACTATTTCGTTTATGTAGAGGGTTACATTAAGCTCAATTACAGGAAATTCATATTAGCATATTATATCACGACGAGTAACAGTATATTAAGAATCAGGTGAAAGTTTTAACGGTGACCAGTGGTTCGTTAACGGTTCAACGGCTAAATGTAGGTTAGTTGGACAAAATACGGTACTTGAGAGATGTGTAGTTTTTTTTAGTAACCGTAGATTTCTTTTGAAGTAGACGGTATTTGTGAGTGTTTTGAATAATAAAGGTGGAATGATGATTTATAGTTTTATTCTTGTGTGTGATTATTGTATGATTTAGGGTTGATAATTGAAAAGGCGTTAATTTCACCGTTTGGCGGGAAATTTCTGACCGCGAGAGTACCCTTTGCATTATAATGGCTTCGTCCACATGCTACCCTTAATATGTAATTGGCAATGCATGTTTTAACAGAATTTCGCCTGTCTAAGCTATTACAAATATCATTTGATAAAAATGAACATTACTCACACACGTGTACTAAACCGTACGAATGTGCATTTTTTTAATGATATTCAGAAAGGTGCTGGTAATTTCTTAGGGACTCCCCCGAGGAACAGAATGGCCTCGTCCGTGTGAAATTTGCAATTAAAAAAAACTAAAATGAACACGTCCTGTATATATTCATTATGCACTGTTTGGTCATACCCTGAAAGTTTCTTAATATAAATGGAAAACAATGAGAATTGCATTTCTGAAACAAAAGTCAAATAAAATTGATCTTCCAGGTACTTTCAACAATGCAACAATCAGAAATATATGCCAGAAGCATGGCAACACTTATGCTCATATTGCATAGGTTAGTAGGTCAAAGTACCTTGTTGCTACCTACTTAAAGAATAAAATGCTATGATCAAAGTGCAACTATGATGTACGTTCATTTTTACAGTAGAAGATTTTGCAATAAGGTAGACTCCCCTATGGAATAATGGAGTCGCCCGGAGGAGTTAATTTGATACAGTTGCGCTTATTAAGCATTCATTACAGAAACCGAATTTATTATCAATCCCAACGCCATTTTTTTTATTCATTTATGTATTTGATTTTAATATTTATTCATTTATTGTAGTTTCTCAAATTATTATTCTATTTATGTATTATTTTTGGTAAACGCAATATCGACATATGAATAACATTTTATCACTCGGACAAGACTAAAAAGAAAAAAAAAATGAAGGGGAGAGAAACAAACACATTGGTAGTTGCCACAAACCTACATTTTAAAGGTCACAAGAAGTACTCTCCGCTCAGGGTTGACACTGAAAAGTACATAGTAAGGCTACATGACCTAGAAACCGCGATTCAAGGTCAAAGTTAGAAATGTGTGGAATGCGAAGGAGAAACGAGGGTAAACTTAAATAAAATTAAATACTCTTTATTATCGTGTTTGTAAGGTTTGTTTTTATATATTCCTTTTTGTTTCGTTATATTCGATTCTTTATTATTTTTCAAAAGAAATGTGTAATCTTGTTTATGCAGGAAATACAAACGGAAGAAGCCATTGTAGATCGTAGGGGAGTAAGTCATATATTTGTTCTTCTTTTCTTTCTTTTAGAGGAGTTTTTGCTTACTGATTACAGTACATCTTATAAATCAAACCTGTAACCAAATCTTTACTAAGAGAACAATCCAATTATCATCACATTTTCCACAATATTCACAATTTTCTCGCATTCTCCGCAAATACAAATATGTCTGCAAATGAAATTTACTCTACTTTGACCTACTGTCTTAAATACCTCCATTTGCGCCGTCAGTATTGATCGCCATTATCTGTTCTCCTTTTCTATGCATACTTAATATCGTATTGCTGTTTACTTGGCGGGAAAGAATGGTTATTGTAGATCGATAAAGTAATAAATAATATAAATCTTCAGGGTGGCTAGAAATAGGTTGTATCAATGGGTTTAACTTCAGATCTTTTCCTCTTTCGACTTTTGAATATCAATTTTGAGTATCGCACATTTAGTAATATTTTATATAGTTAGCAATACAACAGATAATTAAGACCCTGAATTTCTCTTTCTCTCTCTCTCTCTCTCCCTCCTTCTCCCTTTCTCCCTCTTTCTCTCTCATGGAAACCTTATTTGGGCGAAACCATTATGTTCCTGAGGGGGAGTTCCGACTTTCACGAATTAAAAATATTGATGACATGCGTTTGTGGTACAACTTATTAATATTAATCTCACACAGGCGTGAAATAATATAAAACAGCAATATGATGATGATAATAATAATAATGATAATAATAATGATAACAATAATAGCAAGAACAGCAATATTAGTAAAAAAACATTATATTGATGTTAATAATAATAGTTATTGATAATTAATAACAGCAATAATGATAATAGCAATTATAACAACAATAACAATGTCAGAGTAGCATAAGTTAAATACAACACTATTCCCTTGAACTTGAAAAACAGCTGACTCGATAACGGTTAAAAATACTGTACTTTCACCGTGTGACATAAATAATCCTTTTACCGTTATACTATTATCTTGTTTTGGGTGGGTGGAGGGGGGGGGGTACTGTGTGCTGTTCCTTTTTATTTTCTTAGCGATATGTAGCGAGAAGCAAATTAGTGTTTGTGCGTGTGTGGGCCTATATATATATATATATATATATATATATATATATATATATATATATATATATATATATATACCTATATCTACATATCTATCTATCTATCTACCTATCTATATATTATATATATCTAGAATACAAAGTGAGAAATACAAGAAAATAATAAAAAGAAAAGGAACACACACACACAAAGACAAGAGGGAAAGAAAGAAAAAGTAAAATTGAGAAAACTAAACAAAAGAAGACGAGAAAGAAAGAAGAGAAATGTAAAGAGAGAGAAGAGAAAGAAAAAAAAAAAAAGCACAAGAAAGAAAGAAAAAAAGTAACAGCGCGCGAGACAGGAAGCGAAATGATTCAGTGTCTCAAACGATATCTCACAGTGACTAAGATATTCTAACCAAACCTAACCAAACCAAACCTAGCCTACACTAAACTAAACTTAACCTAACCTGCACTAAATTAAACTAAACCTAATTTAACCAAACCTAACCTAACCTAACCTAACCAAGCCAAACCTAAACCTAAACCTAATCCTAACCAAACCAAACCTAGGCTAACTTAACCTAAACTAAACCTAACCTAACCAAGCCAGACCTAACCTAACCTAACCAAACCTTAGCGTAAACCTAACCTAAACCAAACCAAGCCTAGCCTAGCCTAGCCTAACCAAACCTACACTAAACTAAACTAAACCTAACTCAACCCAACCCAACCCAACCCATCCCAATCCTAACCTAACCCTAAACCCAAACCCAAACCCAACCCAACCCAACCCAACCCAAACCCAAACCCAACCCAACCCAACCCTAACCCTAAACCTAACCGAGACGAAGGACCAAGTCGCTGTTGCCAGGAAACAGTGCTCATCCGGGCAGGACGACCTTGAAGCTGCGAGAGAATGAGAGGAGGGCATGGGAGGGCAGGGGGCGAGGGAAGGGGGTGGTGCGGCGAGGGAGGGAAGGGGGTGGTGCGGCGAGGGAGGGAGGGAGGTAGGTGAAAAGGAAGGATGGAGGGGGGGAGGGGGGTAGGAGAGGGAAGGGAGGGTAGGAGAGGGAAGGGGGGAGGGCGAGGGAAGAAAGGGGAGGGGGCGAGGGAGGAAGGGAGGTGAAGGAAGGATGGAGGGGGAATAGGAGAGGGAAGGGGGGGGGGGGCGAAGGTGGGAGGGAGGGAGGTAAAGGAAGAATGGAGGGAGAATAGGAGAGGGAGGGAAGGTGGGTAGGAGGATGGGAGGGATGGAGGCTGGAGGGGGAGGGGAATAGGAGAGGGAGGGTGGGAGGACGAGAGGAAGAGAAGGAGGGTAGGAGGACGAGAGGCAGGGGGAGAGAGGATGGGAGAACGAGAGGGAGTGAGAAAGAGGGAGAGAGAGAGGATGGGAGAACGAGAGGGAGTGAGAAAGAGAAAGAGAGACGGGATGGGAGAACGAGAGGGAGGGAGAAAGAGGAAGAGAAAGAGGATGGGAGAACGGAAGGGAGTGAGAAAGAGGGAGAGAGAAAGGAAATCAGGAATAAAGGAAGTGAGAAATGAGGGAGAGGGAATCAGGAAGAGAAACAAAGAAAAAAGAGATTATCCAATCGCTCTCACTTGCTTCACGGTTCGTTAATCAACCGTTAAATCAGCTTAACCAGGTCAGAATAACCGTGTAAAAATATCCTTTCCTAGATTATATATATATATATATATATATATATATATATATATATATATTTATTTATTTATTTATTTATTTGGACACTTCAGTAAATCTATAAACATATTTTACCCCTATCAAGATGAAGCAATTGTACCACAAACAACAATATCCTGCCCTGTTTATAGCTTATACTTAGTTCTATAAAAGGCAATACCGAATTTTAAACACCGATTCAAAATGCAAAAAACCGGCAGAGTAACGGTCAATTTGTAACGGTCTTGACTGAGATACAAAAAGCGTTATGTAGGTCACTCGGCCACTAGTACCGTAGCGTTGTATCGTGCAGCATTGGGAAAGTTGTAACGGTTTCAGCTGTATGTATGGGGAGGTTGTAACGGTTTGAACTGTATGCATGAAGAGGTTGTAACGGTTTAATCTATATGCATGTAGAGGTTGTAACGATTTAAACTGCATGTGAGACGGTTGTAACGATTTAAACTGCATGTGAGACGGTTGTAACGACTTAAACTGCATGTGAGACGGTTGTAACGATTTAAACTGCATGTTTATAGAACAAGGACATTATCTACTGGTTTCTTATGGGGTCGTTTGTAATTCGTTGTTGAACTTGATTATTTTCAGCGAAAATATATTTTCAAAGTATATGTATGCGCATGGACGTATGGATGTGGAACACATATGTGAGGGAGAAATGAAGAGAAAAGACAAAAGAGAAAAGGCAAAGGCAAAGACACAGAAAAAGACAAAGACAAAGACAAAGACACAGAGAGAGCGAGCGTAGAAAAGGAGCAAAAACTCATTCACTCTCACTTTCCAACTTTCACTTTTTCTCTGAGTCCTCCCCCATGTCGAAAATGGACAAAACTATATTCATATTTCTTTTCCATTCCTTTTAAGTCCTCTTTCAAGCAGCGTTTCTTAAATGCATGTAATCTGTGCATGCTTCTGTATGATGCCTTTAAGAATAAAAAAAAAAAAAAATAAGTAAATAAAAATAAGAAATACAAAAAATAAATGGATAAAAAAGTAAATAAATAAGAATAAAAACAAAAATAAATGAAGCCTGAAGTATATGGAACATATAATCACTCCTTTTTAATATCTATAAACATTACTAAATGTATCTCTATAAATAAAACTCAGCTGAAAAAAAAAAATCAAAATATCTAGTAAGCAGAAATATCGTAATATAATATCGTAATATATTGGATAGTGAAAGTCACGAGTGAAAAAAAACAGACCTAACGGGACCATATGTGTATATATAGGGTAGTAGGTTACAAAACCGTTACGTTAACGGTGTGGCAAAGGCAGAGATAAAAATAACAGTACTTTTATGCGCTTTATGCATGTGTGGAATGTTGCTTTGGTGCTCATTTGAATACGTTTTAGCTGGTGTCTCGAAGTATTTGATTTCTTTGTAATATATTTCTTAACGCGTACTTATTTGAATACGTTTTAGCTAGTGTCTCTGGAAGTATTTGAATTTTTTGGAATCATTTCTTAACACGAATTTATTTGAATACGTTTTAGCTGGAGTCACTGGAAGTATCTGAATTTTTTGTGATATTAAAACGAACTTCTAAGGTTTGGGTGAATGGAGATTTCGAATTATGATTTTAAAAATTATGAATCCAGTTATACTTTTACAACTATAGTAGTCCGGCAAACGAAAAAAAAAAGTCTAAGGCCAATTGTCATATGATTTCAACCGAACGTATTTCTTTGAAAATGATATATTTAACACAGAATTACATTATTTCAAGTATTTACCTTGTATACTGCGAGGAAATAATGTAAAATTGATTATGTTCCTAGCTTCTCGTTTCCCCCTTGTCTAAATATCCCCTGCTCCATATATCGTTATTTCATATATTCTGCAATATGAAAATATGAAAATTATGACGTCGATTAAAACTGAATTTAATCTCACCCATAGTACCTCCATTTAATTATCTCTCACATATCAATAAATTTGAATCTTTCCATGGAGTATAACTGTCATCGAGCTATTGACACTATTACACCATTCATGACAAGATAAAAACAGAATTTGGAAAGATAACAAACACTGGACAAGGCCATAGAGATTATTGAATATAGGTTGGGGCCAAAGAATGAAAGATATTGAGAACCACTGGTATAGAGGGTACTCCCCCTGCAACAAAATGGCTTCGTCCACGCTACTGAAATAAATCAATTGATATCATTTTAGGCTTTATTTTATCGTCCACACTATTGAAGAAAATGGATATAAATTATTTTAGGTCATCTTATCAACTACACAAAGCTGTGCTCTGACAGGCAATTGAGTATTATTATCTATTTTACGAAGACAAATATTTAGCGATTGTATATCAGCCGCATTTCTTCAAGTTCATTAGAATATGCAAATTAATATGAGAAATAAAACCACAAATTAAACAGGAATGAGTCAAGGTTAGTGAGCCATATAATGTCTAGAAATAATGTAATTGAATTCACATAAACTTAACGAACATCACAATAGTATTCATAATGAAAAAAATATATTTATTTAGCAATATGAATTTCAGATATAATAAAAAAAAACTACTTGTCTTTGCATTAGACACTTAAATGAATGAACTCATTATTATTATCATTATTATTGTCATTGTCATTTTTATTGTCATTGTCAGTACTATTATTGCTGTTAAAAAATAATAATAATAATATTATTAAATATGAACGGAAGAGTCTACGGCAACTCCACACCGCATTTCCCAACATCCTCGAGAGAAAGCGGGAAGGTCTAAATCTTTCAATACAAATTAAACTTCTATAACCATCATCATTATTACCAGTAGTGACATCACCATTTGAATAATTAATTCAATGTGACCAGAAGACCAACAATGCACACGATCGATTAATATGACTAAGAAAACGGGATATTTAGAGAAAGTAGCGAATGCGGGAGAAATTGGTTTCACTTTTAACGACGTCGTTTCTCCCCCGTCTAGATAATGGACTCGCCCTGTTCACATACCCCATGCGAAAATGGTCCAGATATTATTGATTCTAATAATCCTTTGCACAATTTGTAAGTGATTTATAATACAGTAATATTTTCCGTTCGTGTTATACTAATATGAGTAATAAGTAGTGGTATGAGAATGATGGTGATTAACTTGAAATTTCGGCCTATATGTAGCAATAAATTTCCATGATTATGAAAGTATTAGTATGGTCCTTTATTAAATTTATATATGCTACTCTACTGTCGAGATCGGATAACCTCAAGTTAATAATAATCCGAAAATAATGTTAATGAAATAGGCCTACATTTTTTTCTCCATCTTACGTACAGAAATCGGTATTTTATATCAATTTTCCACCTTTATCTTTCAGACTTCCATGTGTCTCAGATGAGAACATTTAAACAGCTTCCTCCCATTATCAAAACCGATTAAAAAAACAGAAAAACGAAAGTCGGTTTCACATTGAAAGTGAAAATCCAAAATGCATAATTTCTCTCGTTGGGTCTGAACTTTCCCTTTCTCTCTCCTCCTGTGGCCTTGTCTCGTGGTCTCAAGGTCGTCTAGGACTTTCCTAAGAGTCTATGTCACTCTCTCCTTCACTTATGTATTGCTAATGAACATTTAGTATTCATGTTGCCTTGTGAAATTCATTTTAAGATGCCCGCCGAGGTGAAGAAACTCACATAATGTCTTAAGAAAGTCCCTAACGACCTTGAAATGCTCTCTCAAGGTCACTTAGAAGAAGAAGAGATGCAGAGAAAGTGGAGAGAGAGAGACGAGCGAGAGAAATCATGTGTCTTATTCTCAAACTTTCACTTTCATTTTTCTTCGCTCCTTCACCGAGGGTTCTCCCCTATTCATAATAATGGACTTCCCCAAAGTCGCAGATTTCTTATCTACCCGAATTTAATTCATAATGAACATAAAATGATCACAAAAGACATTACCTAAAATAACATTGCACTAACTATCATATACTGCGAGCGATACAAAAAGATGATAAAACGCATTACCTAGCATTAAAAGACGCAAAGGATCGAAAACATTATCTTCGGAAATTTAGAAATTTAGAAAAAAAAGACGACAAAACTGCCATAAATTCTAGCATCTTTGTTTTTTGAATATCGCCTTGAAGATTTTCTCAAATATATATAATCAAAAGTGGCCATGAAATGTCGAGAAACCTGCCACAGGATCTCAAGAAAGTCCTAAATGACCTTGAAACGACCCCCACAAGGACCCACAAAGAGAAATCGTAAAAATGGAGACAAGAGAAAGAAAGCATGAATGAGAATCGGACTCTAGGCCAGTCTGCCCCTTGTACTGTGTGTTCTTCCCCGTTTTCTATAATAGCCTCGCTTCAAGTTATATTTTTAACAAACCGGTTTTTAGAATCAAAGGCAATACTATTATGATTGTCATGACAATATATTTGACTTGTAATAAACTGATTTCGATTTTAGGCTGAGATATAAAGATGAAAATTTGATATAAAGCACCGATTTCTGTACGTAAAATGAAGAACCTAGACCTACTTCATTAACATTATTTTTTATTATCTGTGACTGAATTCAGATAATCCGATCTCGACAGTAGCATATACAAATTTGATAAAGGAACATATGACTACTTTCATAATTACTCCAAAGCCAGAATTAAACAATCTACCATCACAAATGTATCATTATGATGTTAAAGTGTGCACATTGTGTTGAGAAACCAGAGCACAGTGATTCTTAACCTAAAGTTTTTTTTCTTTTCTTTTTAATATCTAATCGAGTTGTTATTGTGTCTTTACCAAATAAAACAAAATTAGCCATCATTAGCTTTCTCCTTTTCCCATTTTCAATTTCTATATAATCATTAAATATTCTGCCAACCGATTAATGTATGGGTGATTGTGGTTAGTAATGACAGAATTCTGGAGTCGGGGAAGGCTAGATCAGTAGCAACTCGAGGTCATGGCGTCCCACAGGACTATTATGATGATTGTTCAATGAAAATATAACCATTAAAATCATGATTTTCCATCCTTTTTGAAAATTGAAAAGACCAAAATGAATATTGATAATAAAATATATCAATATCAACAAAACCCTAATAAAGCTATGATAACAATGCTAACAACTATTATATAAAATAATAAATAATAATAATAAATCACATTAATCAAAACTATCAGGATAACGAAAAACTACAAGAGAGCGAAAGTTTACCGCTGTGTGTGTGCGCGCGCGCGCGCGTCTGTGCGTGCGTGCGCGCGCGCGCGCGCGCGTGTGTGTGTGTGTGTGTGTGTGTGTGTGTGTGTGTGTGTGTGTGTGTGTGTGTGTGTTCGACTACCATTATTGTGTCTACGGACGTCACCATAATACTTGCGAAAGTTCAAGTGTGAATATTTATATCACATCAGTGACCCAATTGCCTAGGTAGAGGTATGCGCTCTCTAAGTGCTTCTAGTTATTATTATCCTAATCGTATTTGTTCATCTAAATGCCTCTATTGTACATAGTACGTTGTTACCCGGTTTCCTGTTTTTTCTCTGGTTTCCCCTTTTTTCTAATTTCCCGTTTTCTCTGGTTTCCGCTTTTTCTAATTTCCCGTTTTCTCTGGTTTCTCGTTTTTTCTAATTTCCCATTTTCTCCCTGGTAAAATAAGGAATGGAGTAAAATACATGTAGAGTTTTTACGTTTTCCCTTGGAATATTTCGTTTTTGAAGTTATACTTTACTGCTTGGTTTTTGTTTTCATCAACCTCATTATCAACTCCATTTACACACCACACATGACTACTTGGATATTATAAGCAGAATAAGTAAAAAAATGAAGGTAGCACTAGCGCTTATCGTTAGTATTGTCATTATCATGCAATTTTATTATCTTCAAAATGATTGTAGTGTCAAATGTTTATTTCGATGCTATTACTGATATTCGCATTGATAGTCATAGTTCCACCATTATAGATCTCACAAGCATACTAATACTTTCTAAAATATATTGCTACAATATTCCTGAGTACAATCTGCTGTAATGATTGTGCCTGAATATATAATTACTATTGTAATAATATATGTTTATTCCCCCTAAACAAGATACGAAATCTAATCATTAAAAGAACTTAAAATAAAAATTAAGGTGCTGACCCGCCAAAGTGAATAGGATTTTATTAACTTCGATAAACTAATTACAGCGCTATATTACAAAGCAATTTGATTTGCATATTTGAACGACTATCAGCAACAATGTATTGAAAGGGAAACATATAACGAGGGCGAGTCCATTATCAAGACGGGGGAGGCCTTAAGTGAAAGAGGCAGACGGACCGAGTGAAAGTGAAAGTGAGTGTGTCAAATTTCTCTCGCTTTTATCTGCACTCTCTCTTCCCTTCTCCGTCTTCGTGGTGACCTTGAGAAATCGTTTTAAGGTCGTTAGAGACATTCTTGAGGTGTTTTGTCACTTTTCTTGCCATAATGTGTTCTGTACGGAGTTTCTCGAGATACTGAGAATACCATAAGGATCATTATCCATACATAATGAAAGGGAAAACTGTCGTACTGGTACATTAATGTCCCAGACGACCTTGAGACCATGAGAAAGTCACCAGGAACCAGACACATGCTTTCTCTCGCTTATCTCCACTTTCTCTGCATTTCTCTCGTCTTCGTGGTGACCTTGAATCGTTTTCAAGGTCGTTCGGGACTTTCTTGAGATGCTCAAATCATTATGTTTTCTCTCTCTCTCTCTCTTCTACGTGTGATTTCTTAGGAGTTTCTGAAGGTTCCGTATACCAAATAATGATTAAGGATATACAAAGACGGAAAAAAGGAATAACATCTCACGAGATTCCCAGACGACCTTCAGACCAACAGAAAATATCGTTAGGTAGGACTATATAAATAGACTCTCACGAGAGTGTTCATCTCTCGTAATATTAATAACTTTGTATTTATGTCTTGCTGTGTAACAGTTAATGAATGTTATCACCTTTGTTTATTCTGTTTATTTCATTTCTTCATCTACTATCATTTATTTTGTGTCGGAATGTTCAACGCCTTTTCAATACAAAGTTAATTTACTTAGTGTGGTCTACATTTTTTGAGCACTTTACTGTACATAACTTAAATAACCACTAGGTTGATTTACCACCAACTGAACTATTTAAAACAGATTATATAAACAGAAAATAAATCATAAACACATATCTACCTTTCCCCATCAATCTCGCTACCACATGAAACACATGGTCGATCTAAATAAAACTTCGCAGGTAATAGTACACAGTAAACGATATTCCAAGCGCTGACAATGTGAGAATTACGTTGATTTGTGTTCGGCTTGAATCTTTTTTTAGCAGTGTGACGTAACATAACCGTACTGTTGATGCAGGGATTATCATTACTGATGCTTATTACGAATGTCCTTAGTATTCGATAATTATTAATATTAATATTTATGAGAGGCTTGTGCATCTTATGAGCCGCTAATGATATGCTGTACAAGATATAAGATATAGCTGCATATGCCGTGTAGGATATAGATAGATACTCTGAGATATAAATACGAATATCCCCATGCTAGTATATCTCTCGAGAGTAATTATAGAAAGAACTTTAGGTTAAATAGCTTGATGTGATGAGTGCATGGCAATGATATGACATGGGTGAGTCCATTGTCGAGACGGGGGAGGACCCTAAGTGAAAGAGGCAGACGGACCGAGTGAAAGTGAAAGCGAGAGTGTCAAATTTCTCTCGCTTTTTATCTGCACTCTCTCTTCGCTTCTCCGTCTTCGTGGTGATCTTGAGAAATCGCTTTAAGGTCGTTAGAGACATTCTTATGGTGTTATGTCATTTTCTTGCCATAATGTGTTCTGTACGGAGTTTCTCGAGATACTGAGAATACCATAAGGATCATTACCCATACATAATGAAAGGGAAAACTGTCGTAGCGGTACATTAATGTTCCAGACGACCTTGAGACCATGAGAAAGTCACCAGGAACCAGACACATGCTTTCTCTCGCTTATCTCCACTTTCTCTGGTTTTCTCTCGTCTTCGTGGTGACCTTGAGAAATCGTTTTAAGGTCGTTCGAGACTTTCTTGAGGTTTTATGTCACTTTTCTTGCCATAATGTGTTCTGTACGGAGTTTCTCGAGATACTGGGAATACCATAAGGATCATGGAAATAATAAATGGCATGGGCGAGTCCATTATCAAGACAGGGAAGGTCCCTAAGTGAAAGAGGCAGACGGACCGAGTGAAAGTGAAAGCGAGAGTGTCAAATTTCTCTCCCTTTTATTTTCACTCTCTCTTCCCTTCTCCGTCTTCGTGGTGACCTTGAGAAATCGTTCTAAGGTCGTTTGGTACTTTCTCAAGGTGTTTTGTCACATTTCTTGCCATAATGTGTTCTGTACGAAGTTTCTCGAGATACTTAAAATACCATAAGGATCATTACCCATACATAATGAAAGGGAAAACTGTCGTAGCGGTACATTAATGTCCCAGACGACCTTGAGACCATGAGAAAGTCACCAGGAACCAGACACATGCTTTTCTCGCTTTTATCTCCACTTTCTCTGCATTTCTCTCGTCTTCGTGGTGACCTTGAGGAATCGTTTTCAAGGTCGTTCGGGACTTTCTTGAGATGCTGTCTTTTTTTTCTTTTTTTTTTTTTGCTTTCTCTCTCTCTCTCTCTCTCTCTCTTTTGCGTTTCTCTCTTTTTATTGCTATTTTCTCTCTTCTAGGTGCGAGTTTCCGAAAGTTTCGTGTACCAAATTAGCATTATTGATATACAAAGACAGGACAAAAAAATGGCACACCAACTTAAGAAACTTCCAGACGACCTTCAGACCAACAGAGAAAACGATTTGAAGTATTAGAAAAAAAATCTGGATAGCGCTTTTCTTTTTTAATATTAATAGCAGGACTGTGTTGTCGTCCTAAAGATTATTATCATTTCCACTTCTCTTTATTTCCTTTCTTCCTTTATCACTATTTAGTGTGTCGAAATGTACATTGACATTTTTACACAAAGTGAATATATTTCACTTGGCGTGTTTTCCGTTTTTTTTTTTTAACATACGAAAATCTCCATCACTTTAATAACTACTAAGCTGATATATCGTGTATCTGCGCTATTCTATTTTGATTGTATAAGTTGAAAAAATCAGTTATAAATACACATTACCCTTTTTTCATCAATCGTGTTACAACCTAACCCCATGAAACGGCTGAACGATGTCCTCAGTACTTTGCTATAAGTACCTACCTGATGCTCAAGTTACAGCCAAGAAACATGCCGATAAATTTTGAGCACACTAAACGGTATAAAATGGATCTTTCCTGTGTGAAAACAAATGTTATTAAATGTGATTTCGTAATGTATGATTTGCCTGTTAAATGGCGTTGCTTATAAGAACCTATTGTTGATTATGACTACTTTTGGAACTATTATTGATGCTTTCCAAATCACACTGATTATTACCGGCGATAACATATCCTTTGTATTTTCATTCAGGTTATATATTATTAGTCTTTTGCTATCGTCCTGTTATGAACGTTTTGATGATGTATATATTATTATAGGACATATATTTGACCTTGCATGACACTGAAATAATACTGATACTGAAATAAGATGTACGTACGAATATCTATATGCTAGTACACCTCTCTCTACGATAATTACCGAAAAAAAATATTATATACCTTGGTAGGATGATGACATGGAAATAATAAATGGCATGGGCGAGTCCATTATCAAGACAGGGAAGGTCCCTAAGTGAAAGAGGCAGACGGACCGAGTGAAAGTGAAAGCGAGAGTGTCAAATTTCTCTCCCTTTTATCTGCACTCTCTCTTCCCTTCTCCGTCTTCGTGGTGACCTTGAGAAATCGTTCTAAGGTCGTTTGGTACTTTCTCAAGGTGTTTTGTCACATTTCTTGCGATAATGTGTTCTGTACGAAGTTTCTCGAGATACTGAGAATACCATAAGGATCATTATCCATACATAATGAAAGGGAAAAGTGTCGTAGCGGTACATTAATGTTCCAGACGACCTTGAGACCACGAGAAAGTCACCAGGAACCAGACACATGCTTTCTCTCGCTTATCTCCACTTTCTCTGCATTTCTCTCGTCTTTGTGGTGACCTTGAGGAATCGTTTTCAAGGTCGTTCGGGACTTTCTAGAGATGCTGTCTTTTTATTATTATTATTATTATTTGCTATTTTCTCTCTTCTAGGTGCGAGTTTCCGAAAGTTTCATGTACCAAATTAGCATTATTGATATACAAAGACAGGACAAAAAATGGCACACCAACTTAAGAAACTTCCAGACGACCTTCAGACCAACAGAGAAAACGACTTGAAGTATTTAAAAAAAAAGAATCTGGATAGCGCTTTTCTTTTTTAATATTAATAGCAGGACTGTGTTGTCGTCCTAAAGATTATTATCATTTCCACTTCTGTTTATTTCCTTTCTTCCTTTATCACTATTTAATGTGTCGAAGTGTACATTGACATTTTTACACAAAGTGAATATAGTTCACTTGGCGTGGTTTCCGTTTTTTTTCTATTTTGATTGCATAAGTTGAGAAAATCAGTTATAAATACACATTACCCTTTTTTTCATAAATCGTTACAACCTAACCCCATGAAACGGCTGAACGATGTCCTCAGTACTTTGCTATAAGTACCTACCTGATGCTCAAGTTACAGCCAAGAAACATGCCGATAAATTTTGAGCACACTAAACGGTATAAAATGGATCTTTCCTGTGTGAAAACAAATGTTATTAAATGTGATTTCGTAATGTATGATTTGCCTGTTAAATGGCGTTGCTTATAAGAACCTATTGTTGATTATGACTACTTTTGGAACTATTATTGATGCTTTCCAAATCACACTGATTATTACCGGCGATAACATATCCTTTGTATTTTCATTCAGGTTATATATTATTAGTCTTTTGCTATCGTCCTGTTATGAACGTTTTGATGATGTATATATTATTATAGGACATATATTTGACCTTGCATGACACTGAAATAATACTGATACTGAAATAAGATGTACGTACGAATATCTATATGTTAGTACACCTCTCTATGATAATTACCGAAAAAAATATATACCTTGGTAGGATGATGACATGTAAATAATAAATGGCATGGGCGAGTCCATTATCAAGACGGGGGAGGTCCCTATTTGAAAGAGGCAGACGGACCGAGTGAAAGTGAAAGCGAGAGTGTCAAATTTCTCTCGCTTTTATCTTCACTCTCTCTTCCCTTCTCCGTCTTCGTGGTGACCTTGAGGAATCGTTTTAAGGTCGTCTGAGACTTTCTTAAGGCGCTCTGTTCACTTTTCTCGACGTGGGGTCTTCTGTACGGACTTTCACAAGACAGGGTGGACAAAAATGATCATTATGATTTCAAGACGACCTTGGGATCATGAGACAAGGTCGCAGGGGAGAGAGAAAGGGAAAGTGCAGATCAAACGAGAGAAATCATGTCTCGAGAATAGCCATTTTCGCTTCCCGATCAAGTGGCTATGGTATCACCACATACAAAACGCACACGCACAAATACATACTAGCGCACGAACAAATAAAACACACACACGCACGCGCACACACACACACACCCGTATGTATGTATATATATATGAAAAATTATATAGATCATGTGCATACAGTACCCAGTTAGATTTCATGAATGTTAAATGACTGCATGCTTCAAACGGCCAATTAAAATATAGTTTTTCTTTTCATAAGCAGCATATATTTTTAGGTTGTGGTAAAATATGCACGCACGCAGGCACACACACATTATTAATAGACAAAATCAATAGACGAATCATTAAAAGTAAACCATTTTTAACATCTAAATCCAACCACATTAACATCTAAACTACCGAAGTTTAGCTGAGTAAACATGACAGCAGAGGAAAGCGGAAACAGCATCTTAAAGAAACTTTGAACAAAACACGACATTCTGAGAAAACTGACGGAGATTCTTAAGAAAGTCCCTTATGACCCCGAAAAGAACTGCCAAAGTGTCACCAAAGAAATCAAGAAAGTGCGTCTGTCACTTTCACTGTCACTGTGTCACTTTCGCTTTCAATGGAGAGGAAAGGAAGGAGAGAGAGTGAGATGAAAGCTAGAGAAATCAAGGGATTGCGTCCGTCACTTTCACTTTCACGCGTACGAGCGTCACTTTCACTTTCGAGGGTCACTGAGAAAAGGAAGAGAAGGAGAGAATTAGAGAAAGCGAGATGAACGCTGGAGAAATCAGGGGATGTGTCCGCCACTTTCACTTTCACTGTCACTGTGTCACTTTCACTTTCAAGGGTCACCGGGAAGAGGAAGAGAAGTAGAGAGAGCAAGATGAAAGCCAGAGAAATCAAAAGAATGCCTTTGCCACAGTCACTTTCACTTTTAAGAGTCGCCGGGAAGAGAGAGAGAAATAAAGAGAGAGATAAAAGCTAGAGAAATCATGAGAATGCGTTTGTCAGTCACTTTCTCTTTTTACTTTCACTTTCAAGGATCACCGGGAAAAGGAAGAGAAGTAGAGAGAGCGAGATGAGAGCCAGAGAAATCAAGTCTGTCACTTTCACCCTTCACTTTCACTCTTTCTTTCAGGGATCTTCCCCTATTCTTTGAGAGTGGACTTGCCTGTTATAAATTTCTTACTTTACTTGGTGCTAAAAGTAAGCTGATTGAACTTTTCGTGGTCGTAGCGTGTGTATCATACAGGAATATTTGATTATAGAAAAATATTATAATTTTAAAGATTTGTTTTACGTGTTTACTCTTTATTTTAACGATTGTTACTTTAGACGATTTCTAATTTAATCTAATTGACAAATCAAAATGACAGGCCTAAATCATATCATAAGGCTGCAAGTCTAAAATTTTCAATTAAACTCACGGAGCCTGAAATATGTTACGAAACAATAAAGAAACAACAAATCATGAACCATGATCATAATGGTTC
>NC_091575.1:28789133-28796633 GCF_042767895.1 Penaeus vannamei
TCTCATCATTCTTCCTCCTCTTCTCATCATTCTTCCTCCTCTTCTCATCATTCTTCCTCCTCTTCTCATCATTCTTCCTCCTCTTCTCATCATTCTTCCTCCTCTTCTTATTATTCTTCCTCCTCTTCTCATAATTCTTCCTCCTCTTCTCATAATTCTTCCTCCTCTTCTCATTATTCTTCCTCCTCTTCTCATTATTCTTTCTCTTCTCATTATTCTTCCTCTTCTCATTATTCTTCCTCCTCTTCTCATTATTCTTCCTCCTCTTCTCATTATTCTTTCTCTTCTCATTATTCTTCCTCTTCTCATTATTCTTCTTCCTCTTCTTATCATTCTTCCTCCTCCTCCACTCCCTTAACTACCCTTTCCTGCGCTTTCTCCTCCTCTTCTGAAACTTTTCGTATTTTTATGAGTGATAATACCCACCAACTAACACACGAAAAAGAGCAAATAACTATAAGCCAGCCAATCGTTGCTCCCTTTAGCTATTGGGAAACGGAATTGGGTCGTTACGCTTCGGATGAAAGCTAAACCTGCCAGTGACTTCAGATCCTCAATTTAAAAATGTTACCCCTGTCAGGAATCCTCCGTGACAGAAAACGGGAAATTCTCACACTAGCGGTTTATACGTATCATTAGTGAACAATAATTGTGCGAATACGTAACAGCCAATTACGTTGTTGACTAATGTAGTTATATGAATATGTATCAACTTGTGAAAATAAGTGACCAATATATTTATGTAAATATGTAACAGCCAAGTAAATTGGTGACCAAAATGCCAATTAGTGAATAATGTAGTTATGTAAATATGCATCAACCAATGCAAATTACTGACCAATATAGATAATGAAAATATCTATCAACCAATGTAATAAAAATCACATCACAGATTTGACACATCACTTTCAGAGCAGAAATTGCAACAAATTGCTTGATTTTTTTTTTAGCAAAGTCCAAATCTGGTATTGCCGTCCCCGTTCGAACTCCTGTCGTAGTAAATGCAATACCTCTAGTTGTCGTAGGTTTTATGTAAATATAAATCGATTTATTCAATATGCTACTTATATAGGGGAAGATGAAAGGAAGACGGGAAGACGAGGCAGAAAGAGGAGGTGGAGAGGGCAGAGAAAAGGCGGGATATAGGAGGATTAGAAGATGGAGGAAGAGGTAGAGGATGAGGATGAGGAAGCGGTAGAGGAGGAGGAGGAAGAGGTAGAGGATGAGGAGGAGGAAGCGGTAGAGGATGAGGAGGAGGAAGCGGTAGAGGAGGAGGAGGAATAGAAGATGGAAGAAGAGGAAGAGGTAAAGCGAGAGGAAGAGGAAGAGGAAGCAGAAGAGGAGGAGGAGGAGAATGAATAGAAAGAAGGGGGAAGAGAAAGAGGTAGAGGATGAGGAAGCAGAAGAAGATCAGGAGGAGGAGGAACAGGAACAGGAGGAAGAAGAGGAAGAGGAAAAGGAGGAGGAAGAGGAGGAATAGAAGATGGAGGAAAAGGAGGAATAGAAGATGGAGGAAGAGGCATAGAAAGAGGAAGCAGAAGAGGAGACGGCAGAGAAAATGCGAGGAAGAGGAAGAGGAGGAGGAAGAAGAAGTAGAGACAGAGGAAGCAGAATAGGAGGAGGAGGAGGAGGAAGAAGAATAAGAGGCAGAGAAGAAGCACCATAAGAGGAGAAAGTGGAAGAGGAAGAGGAGACAGAGAACCGGAGGAAAGATGAAGCAGAAGAGAAGCGGGAAGTAGACAAGGAAGAAAGAAAGGAAGCAGTAATATATAATCAGAACTGGAAGTATGGAAAGAGAAGCAAAAGAAACACACAAACAAGCAAAAATAACGGAAAGCAATAAAAATATACAACTTATCTCACTCGAGTAAAAAATATCACACCACATCAACAAAAATTATCATAATTGTATACCTTAGCATCCATGGCCTTAACAATTATATATGCTTTGGAAATTTTATTTTGGAGTCAATATCTAACAATATAATTAGACGTTGATAAGAATAATAATGATAGAGATAATACCAATAATAATAATTATTATTACAGTAATGACATTATTATTAACTAATAATAGAAATAATAATAATAATAATAATAATAATAATAATAATAATAACAGCAATAATAGTAATAATAACACTATTAATAAAATTTATATCAATAATAGCCATAATAATATAACAATAATGGCAATGACAATAATAATAATTGCAACAATAAAGACAGATAATAATAATAATAATAATGATAATAACAAAATAATAATGATAATAACAAGAATTACGATTATAATAATAATTATAATAATGATGATAGTGATAATAATGATAAAAATGATTAATGAGGTAATAACAAAACTAAAATAACAATAATGGTAAGAAGAAAAGCAGACGATCTGCGATGTTAGAGTACGGAATGAAAGTGAAAACGTTTGTGTAGTGTCTCCAACTCTCACTTTCACTACATACCATACTTTCACCGTCGGTCCTCCCCCGTCTTGGTAGTGGACTCGCCCTCTTTTGACGCGGGAGCAAACGCTTTTAGAAAAGAAAACGGGAAACATCACAGAAAAAGTAATTTATACTCACGATTTTTTTAAAATAAGAAAGCGGGAAATACATCACAGAAAACGTAATTCATACCCACGCAAAAATATGAAAAAGAAAACGGGAAATACATAACAGAAAACGTAATTTATACCCACGAAAAAAAAGAAAAAGAAAGCGGGAAATACATCACAGAAAACGTAATTTATACCTACGAATTTTTTGAAAAAGAAAACGGGAAATACATCACAGAAAACGTAATTCATATCCACGAAAAAAACGGTAAATCCATCACAGAAAACCCAAGTTATACCCACAAAAAACGAAAACTGATCATTAGACATAGATTACTATAAAAAAGGAATCGATGCGTTGACGAAATCACCGAAAAAATATAAGAATGCTAACCCTATTCTAAACTCAAATGACACAAGTAGCAGTTGTTAACAATCGATCAATAGATAAATATACGGTAATTCTTTGTAAGCCGCGTTTTCTTTCCAATTACCGGTAAATATAATGCCTCTGCATCTTAAGATTACTTCTGTCCTACTCCATTTCTTCCGCTCTATAAGATGGCGGTGTCCATTTCCCTCTATCTACGCGCGTCGCCGTCTTCAACCTCTACCAATTTGGTAAAGATCGCCGCACAAATGAAGCATACCTTCATATCCCCTTACCGGGGGCATGTCCCGAACCCCCTTCCCTGGGCTGTTTCCCTACCGGAGGGCAAGCTCCCGCACCCCCTCCCAAAAAAATATTTAGCTTACTTTAAAAGAACGGAGGATATAAGTCGGTAGCCGGCGTACAATGTCACTGTCACTTGCTTGCACCAAGGTCGCTCGGGTCGAAATGCCCAGTGGCGTCGAATCAGTAACGATAAGTTCGTGACATTAAGCGACGAATAATTCAAGATATCGTAAATTATCGTTATCTTAAAGCATATATATATATATGTAGATAAATATTATGAACATATCAAATACAAGAAATATAAGAATTCTATTATCAAATGTTTTTAAAATATGATACAAATTTACTGAGGTTACGCTCACAGCTCACTGCATTGTTTACATTCGATACAGTTCGAGATAACGAGGTTTGTGGACTATTGTACTTTCCACGATATATGTAGCGCGGACGCCTTAATTAGTATTGCCAAATATACAAGTAGCAGTTATTAACAATCACTAGATATATATTAAAAAGTCGTTTTCCAAGCTGACCTGCGTGACGCTTTCCAAAATGGTTTCGCCAGGTTAGCAGGTCGGCTCCTGGAGTGTAATGGGAGCAACTGAGTGTCTCTTCTCCGACCTACTGTGGCGTGACCTCACCAGGGTAGGTCATTGGGTCACTGTCTTCGTTTCTCTTCCATGACCTGATGGGTGTGATATACTTTCGATTTGGGTTTAACGTGGTTTTAGGTATGTGCGCGCGTGTACACTTTCTCCCGCTCTCCCCGTCTTCCCGATTCGATCGCTCTCTCGCTAGTTCTCTCTCTGTATGCTCTCTCGCGCTCTCGCTAGCTCTCTCTCTGCATGCTATCTCACACTCTCGCTAGCTCTCTCTCTGTATGCTCTCTCGCGCTCTCGCTAGCTTTCTCTCTGTATGCTCTCTCGCGCTCTCGCTAGCTCTCTCTCTGTATGCTATCTCACACTCTCGCTAGCTCTCTCTCTGTATGCTATCTCACACTCTCACTAGCTCTCTCTTTGTATACACTCTCGCGCTCTCGCTAGCTCTCTCTGTGTTTACTTTCGCTCTCTAACTTGCTCTCTCTCTCTCTTGCGCTCTCGCCAGCTCTCTCTGTGTTTACTTTCGCTCTCTAACTAGCTCTCTCTCACTCTCTCTATCTCTCTATCCCTCATGCGTTCTCGCTAGCTCTCTGTGTTTACTTTCTCTCTCTAACTAGCTCACTCTCTCAATCTTTCTCATGCGTTCTCGCTAGCTCTTTCTGTGTTTACTTTCTCTCTCTAACTAGCTCTCCATCTCTCTCTCTCTGTATGCTCTCTCGCTAGTTCTCCCTCCATACTCATCACTCTCTCTCATTGTCCCTCTTCTCTGTGATTTTGTTTCTTTCTCTCACTAATTCCCTTTTTCTGTTTTCGTCTTCTCTTTCTCTGCTTTTTTTTTTTGCTTATTTTTTGTCCATCCCACAACCATTGTCTTCAACCTAGTATCCCAACCTCATTCCTACCCGTCCGTGTTGGCGTTGCGTAATCATGGACTCCGCGCCTGAACACTTAACCCCGATGCTCGTCTTCAACCTCCAAGACGACCGCCCCCGATTTCCACCCCACAACCCAACCCCTTTAACCAACCCTAATCTTACCTGTGCGTGTTGGCGCTAGAGAGAGAGAGAGAGCTAGAGAGAGAAACTCTCTCTCTCTCTCTCTCTCTCTCTCTCTCTCTCTCTCTATATATATATATATATATATATATATATATATATATATATATATTATATATATATATATTATATATATGATATAGATATATTTAATATATATATAATATATATATTCTTGTCTCTCTCCCTCCCTCGTACGTGCATTTGCCTTTGCGTGTGCACACACAAAAACTTAAAATACTCCTTGGCAATCCGTCGCTAATTACACACACACACAAACAAACAAACACACACACACAATCAAACACACACAAACACACAAACACCCACACACACATACAAACAAACAAACGCACACACACACACAAACAAACACCCACCCACACACACGAACACAAACACACAAACAAACAAACACACCCACACACACGAACACAAACACACGCACAAACACCCACACACCCACGCACACACAACCACCAACCACACACGCAAAAAAGCAAACCCGACCGCCGCGCCCACACAAGGACCCGACCAAGGGAATTCCCAGAAGCGCTTCTTCCTTCGGCGGCAGATTCAGCTTCTTCCCCGGCAGGAAACGGGGAACGGACGGCTGAACGAGAAGCAAAACAAGACGAGGAAAAATGGTGTGATGAAATTTATTTATTTATTTATTTTTTTAAAGTTGGGAACGTCGTCAGGGTCACTGTGGGGGAGGAGTGAGGGTGATGGTGATTTGATGGTGATGGGAGGAGGAGGAGGAGGAGGAGGAGGAGGAGGAGAAGGAGAAGGAGAAGGAGAAGGAGAAGGAGAAGGAGAAGAAGAAGAAGAAGAAGAAGAAGAAGAAGAAGAAGAAGAAGAGGAAGAGGAAGAATAAAGGAGGAGGAGGAAGAGGAAGAAGAAGAGAAGAAACGACGAGAGAAGAGATGATGATAGGGGAAAAAGAAAAAGAAAATGGGAAAGGAAGATATTAGAAGATAGATAAAAGAACAAAAATGTAAAAACAATTTTAATGGTGATGGGAGAAGGAAGAGGAGGAGGAAAAGGAGGAAGAAGGGCAGAAAAGACGAGAGGAGATAATAGGAGAAAAGAAGAAATGGGGGAAGGAAGGTAAGAATACAAGACAGACAAAAAAACAAAAATTTAAAACAGTATTAACATCTACCAGAGAAAAAAAAAACGAGAGCTGAGATGATAATAGGAAAAAAGAAGAAACTGGGAAAGGGAGATAATAAAAGACAGACAAAATAACAAAATAAAACAATACTAACACCTACTATCGCTCTCAACCCAAAATGCCCCAAAGAGCCAAATCTCCCGCTGAAACAAAAACAACATGAGAGAAAAGGAGAAAACGAGAAAGGAAGATAAGAAAAGAAGACAAAACAAACAAAAATCTGTAAAACAAAAATGAACATCTACCCTTCGCTCTCAACCCAAACTGACCCAAAACCTTCCTTTCCGCTTGAAACAAAAACAACATAAGAGAAAAGGAGAAAACGAGAAAGGAAGATAAGAATAGAAGACAAAACAAACAAAAATCTATAAAACAAAAATGAACATCTACCCTTCGCTCTCAACCCAAAATGACCCAAAACCTTCCTTTCCGCTTGAAACAAAAGCAACACGAGAAGCGCAACGGAAAAAAACCACGTGGAAGCTTAACCTACCGACGGGGACATTCTGCTGCGTGGGAATTTTCCTAACGCGGGTTCTGTCAGGAATGTGCGATATTCTCCTAACTTCTTGTCTTCGTATCGGCGTGGAAATATTGCTAGGATGAGGCGAAGGATGGAGGAATAGGGTGATCGCAACTGCATGCCTTCAGTGTGGAAATATTGCGAGGATGAGGCGAAGGATGGCGGAATAGGGTGATCGCAATTGCATCCCTTCAGTGTGGAAATATTGCTAGGATGAGGCGAAGGATGGCGGAATAGGGTGATCTTCGCAACTGAATGCCTTCACTGTGAAATTATTGATAGGATGAGAGGAAGGATGGGGGAATAGGGTGATCTTCGCAACTGCATGCCTTCAGTGTGAAATTATTGCTAGGATGAGGTGAACGATGACGGGATAAGATGAAATGTGATAAATAATTTCATATTATTTCTTGCATATCGAGGATTTGACTTCGGGTCTCTCGTTATTCCTTTATTCTCTCTTTTTCATTTTCTCTCTCTGTTTATCTCTACGTACAAACATTATATATTTTCTTCTTTTCTTTTTCTGTACCTCCGTTTGTTTACATTTATGATGTAATGTGAAGGAAGAAGTATACATAACACAGTGTAAGGGAAATAGAGAAAAATGCGATAGTTAAAAGTCCATCACTAGCTAGTTAGCTTTGAAAGAACAAGAATAAAATAAATAAAAAGAAATGATATTAAAAAAATAACGTTAAAATGTGATGAAACTCCCGAATAGACTCAACTTGTACACTTTTGTCATATTTTATCAATGTTCAGCTTTTCCCAGGCTTAGACCATAAATTGTGAAGGAAATCTCTGAACTTCCTAGAATTTACAAAAAAGAGAATAACCTTATTATTTTTCTAAGAATCTTTCACTAAAACCTTTTCCAGTATAATGGGATCAAAAACTCTCC
>NC_091575.1:28809133-28816633 GCF_042767895.1 Penaeus vannamei
CGAGGGAATCCCGGTCAAGACATCTTGGTTTAAAAGCAACCCGTTTAACCTCTTTCAAGGTCAAGAGCATGTGCGTATACGTGTGTGTGCGTGCGTATGAGTTTGCTCCTATGAATACGCGCCTGTGAGTGTGTCTGTGTGTTTCCACGCCTCTTTGTCTTCTCATTCGTTGTATCTCAAATGAATTATCAAATATTCGAGCAATATCCTCGTCATAATTGCTATCGTGTTAAATTGGGGTAAGACCTTTTCACATACGATCAGTGAGGTTAATTGAAGGTTTTCTCTTAAAGATAGGCCTATAGACACCCTTTTCTAGGCCTATATCACTGAACAGCACTTCCACTAATTGTCTTCCTTGTCTGAAGCATACTTCAGCCTCAGTAATGGTTGTTCTTGTTAATGGATATATATTGGTAGTGACTGATGCTTTCGTCCGACCATATGTCAGTTGCTGCTGTGTACAGTCGGTGATATATATTAACCTGATGGGTAGGAGGTACTCACACTTACACGCACGTACACATAGGAACAACTCAGACGCACACACTCTTGACCTTGAAAGAGGTTGTTAAGCCGGTTGCTTTTCAACTCGGGATTCCCTCGTCTTGCTATAGTTTGCCAAACCGTATTCCAGAAAGAACCGGGTTGCTATGGAAAGAACTCTCATATATGTATATATATATATATATATATATATATATATATATATATATATATATATATATATATATATATATATATATATTTTTTTTTTTTTTTTTTTTTTTTTTTTTTTTTTTTTTTTTTTTTTTTTTTGTATGTGTGCATGCGTGTGTGTGTGCGCTTGTATTTGCGCGCATGTGTACGTCTATACCAGACTTGGCCATGTCGATCACAAGCAAGTCTTGGTTTTGATTCCCCGTTAGAAAATGTAGGCCATTTAAATAACAGCCTTCTGTTGATGAATTTTTAGACGATGAAGTCAAGAGTAGCAAAACCTCGTTAATATGTATATGAGGATATCCCGGTGGTCTGCGGTGCCAACCATGGCAGCGTAAATCTTTCCCTTCAAAACCTCTCTTCTAATTAGTTACTTCCTTAGTATATTTTGCCAGAATAGACAGAGACGAAGTGTCCTCGGCTGCATCACGTGGCTATCTCTACTCGATTCAAAACGCTCAACCTGCTGGAGCATATAACGCTGTAGGATACCGTTTGATGTGAAATCTCAGGGCACGAACAAGCAGAACTCTTTAACTCATAATATTATGTGTTGTAGAGTTCAGCTAAGTGGTGATCAGGGCGTGGAACAACACGTGATAAGAAACGGCTTATGAATCTTGCTGAGGAGATCAAATGTAATATTTTGGCGAAGTATTTACACCCTGCTTACTAAGCCTCCTCGACAGGTGCCTACTACTACCTACTCAGTAGGTCAGTAGTAGATCGTTATAGAGTATATTTGGATGAATATTCTGAGAAGCTGTTACATACTGAGCCACTAAACAGCTACCTTGGATGGGAATGGCCTCGTGATTCCAGAACCCAAGTTTGGTAGTAAACATCAAAAACATAATTATCAGATTTTGAAAGAAGCAGTATTCCAGAAAAAAAGAAAAATGTTTTGAAAATGTTAAATGAACATTGCCATTTGGTCGAAGTTAAGGACAGCATTGTTTTCGGATGAAGCTCCTTCGTTATTGTTTTGTTTTCCGGTAAATATAGACTAAGCAGAAATAAGTGATAGTAAACATAGAACCCAACAGACAGTAACCTATGGTAACGTAAGCTACATATATCCCCCATTATTACGTAACTAATAAGAGGTTTTATCTAGACCATAAGCAGAGGGAGATAAAATGCTTTGAGAACAGCAACTTGTCGAGCGTGGGCAATCAATTCAATAAATTAACAGCTATTAATTGCTATATATTGCTTAGAAAAAATGCATAGTGTTTACCGGCGTCAAATATTTATATATATGAAAAACTGGCTACTTATACTGTGAAAATCCATTATTTAACATCCTTGCTAAATCACTAAGACCTAAAAATAATTTCAGTATTTATATTCTTACTTTTAGAATTCATGATACTGACAAACATGACTGATCATCAACTTTGAATAAACACAAATAGATTGAAAACGACATGAATTTTGCAGTGGAACCAATAAACTTTTTAGCGGTAATCTTCATAATTATTACAATTATAAGTAAATGATTATTGATTAAATGATAATTATGATTAGATGGTAATCATTATAACAGAATAATAACAATGAGTGATGGCAATAACAATAATCATCAAAATAATAATGAATTGAAGATATCCCAAATTAAAATGAGGATAAACAGATGGATAATAATAACGATAATGGATGTGCCAATAAAGTAAATACAATAGATAAAGAAAATAAAGTAATGATATCAACAAAAGTGGTTGTGAGAATGCTACTAAAAATATGAATTCTGTTAGTAACTATCGCATTAAAAAAAAAAAAAGACGGTGGGGACAATAGATAAATTAAGGTATCCCTGATTTCCCAAGTTGCTGCAACACCCCTCTCCCCCCCCCTCCCCCAATTCTCTCCCTCCCAACCGCCGCTTAATTTACACATGGCAACCCAACCCGACGCTCGACTATATAAAGCGCTGCAACTGCAGAGGGTGCATAGATTGAGACAACTCAGCTTATTCAAGATGAAATTCGTAAGTTCACTATCATGTGTTCTTTATATTCATGAGCCAGTCAATTTAGTTTAATTCGTATGAAATTCATACCATATATCTGTATCTATATCAATTACTGTATCTAAATATCAAAATATATATCTGTTTGCATATATATAGTAATTTATATGCGTGTAACTTGAATAAATATTTATGAATGGCATACATAATATATAAACGCAAGCTCATACATACAAACACACTCACACACATATATATTATATGTACATATCTATGTATATGCAAATACGTGTGTCTCCCTGTGTATGTGTATGTTTGTGTGTTTATGTTATGTTCCGCATATATATGAGTGTGTGTAGATAGAGAGAGAAAGTGATATAGTGAGATTCACACACGCATGGACACTGACTAACACGCACGTCCACACTCACACACACACACACACACACACACACACACACACACACACACACATACACACACACACACACACACACACACACACACACACATATATATATATATATATATATATATATATATATATATATATATATATGAACACAAACTCAGTAACATGTACACAAAGATATGAGGACAGCCACAGTGACTGATGAATCGTAACGAACAAATGACTGAAATATGTTACGATCCAATTTCATTTTTTATTATTTCTTACACACACACACGCACACATATTCACTTATGTTACTAAGCTCCGTGTCTCTGCCGCAGGTGTCGCTCTTGCTCGCTGTGGCGATGGCTGTGTCTGCCCTGCTGGGGGCAGCACGAGCCATGCCCGAGCCAGAAGCCCTGGCCGACGCCGACCCTTGGGCCTACAGAGGAGGCTACTACGGAGGCTATGGAGGAGGCTATGGAGGAGGACGCTCCTACGGAAGAGGAGGCTACGGCGGAGGCTTTTATAGACGCGGCTGGTGAGGCTCCCGAAGGAAGACTCCGCCCACCGCGCCCTCCAACCGAAGCTCCCGCTCTCGTCTCGCCTGAAGGACAACGAACCCATTTCCGACTTCGCTTCATGACAATAAACCAGTGATTAATTTGATCAACTTTTTTCTATCACGATTCCTTAAATTACTTAGTTGAGTAAGTTAAGTATTATTTGCATTTTAGAACCTAAACTTGATTGCAACGCCTTAAATACTGAATTTCAGCAACATAGTTTCTCTGATTTACCATCAAATATAAAATCTGAAAAAATAATGAACATCTAAGATCAGAAAAAAGATCATGGTATGGATTGTGGAATAGAATAAATGCAATATTCCTAACGAGGATTAAGTGAAAGGCCACAATGAAGAAATAATCAGAATATGCGTGAGGGGGTTAGGCTAGAAGTCTCACCGACAGAGAAAGTAACAAACTATAACAATAAAAAAACGAAACACATTAAAAATAGAATCACAAACAGCAAAACCTGTCAATTTGTTTACTTGGGATTCAATCTGTCATTTGGTACTTCTTCTAAAACGTGTACTTGTGCTTGCTATTCATATACGCAGAAGGGAAGAGGGAAGAGAGTGGCCAGTAGAGAATACAAAGAAGAGAAATGAATAGCCCTACAGTTAATAGCACTTTTTATTTAAGGGATTTTTCATTTGTATATATGTATATAATCTATGGACGTGTCTAATATATGTGCATGTGAGAGCATGTACGTATGTGTATAAACACTTTTAAAGATTTAAAGAACTCACAGAATATATGCCTGCTTCAATTGTAGTTCATTCACCTCTTGTGAAAACTTATATTCGAATCAACAGACAAGTTTTCCCAAGTGGATCCTAAACAACATATACCTACACAGTAAACCAAAAAGAGAAAACAAATGAGCATAGAAACCCTTTCTTTATACCATTTATCGGCATGATGAAGGCATTTGATCCTGTAGCATTGGCATCTGATTATTCGAAATCGCATTATTTACGTCAATTGCAAAACAATCGAGAGTAAGAAAGTGCTAAAAAAAAAGGAAAATCTACCATGAATATTCACGTAAAAATATATTAGATAGTTGAATGGTTGTAGTAAGGGTCGAGGCAGGGTGATACCTTTCCATCCAAACAGCTCAGTTAATTTTGATATTAAGGATGTTAGACTGGAGGAGATGGCGTCACGTGGGAAATTAGCATGTAAGAAATCTCAGATTTGTAATCGTAATGACATGTTTTTGATGACAATATATTCAATAAAACTATTCTAATAATCTACCTGTAAATTGTAAAGCAATGAGGGAAATAGTAATGGCAATGATAGTTACGATGATACAATACTTGACAGCAACTCAATAGAAGTTTCAGCGAATATGATGAGCGTAACCATTGTATCAACTCCTATAACAAAGAGGATAGTATATGGAACAATGATAATGAAGCACTCAGTGACGTCTAGTGGTTATGATACTAATAGTGATAAGGATAATGATAATGAAAACAATGATGATAATCATAAGCATAACAGTAATGAAAATGATTACTGATGATTATGTTAATATCAAGAATCATGATAATGATAATAGATAAAGAAATCATAAGAATAAAAACTAATAAGAAAAAAATGTGTATTTCCCTGACTTCCCGAGCTGTTGCAACCCCCCCCCCCATCCCCTCCTTCCCTTGCCCCATCCGCGCCTGTGAGGATACGTCGATTATCCTGCACCTGGCAACTCTTCCCGGCGCCCCACTATATAAAGCGCTGCAACTGCTCAGGCTGCACAGTTTGGGACAATCAGCTCAACTTCACCAAAATGAAATTCGTAAGTTGCATTTATCCTTGCACGTCAGTCCACTTATTTTCATGACTGAAAAATATCATTTTCTGTGAACAGAATTATATATGTATAAGATCCGTATATCTACATAAATGCATATTTGTGTGTGTGTCTGTTCTTATTAGCTTTATTTTTTTCTAAATACATTTTACTGACTCGAACTTAAAGTCCATTAAATTGTGTCTGCTCTGCAGGTGTCGCTCTTGCTCGCTGTGGCGATGGCTGTGTCTGCCCTGCTGGGGGCAGCACGAGCCATGCCCGAGCCAGAAGCCCTGGCCGACGCCGACCCTTGGGCCTACAGAGGAGGCTACTACAGAGGCTCCTACGGAGGCTATGGAGGAGGACGCCACTACGGAAGAGGAGGAGGCTACGGCGGAGGCTTTTATGGACGCGGCTGGTGAGGCTCCCGAAGGAAGACTCCGCCCACCGCGCCCTCCGACCGAAGCTCCCGCTCTCGTCTCGCCTGAAGGACAACGAACCCATTTCCGACTTCGCTTCAAGACAATAAACCAGATTAGATTTATCGAATTCCTTCCTTACAATCCCTTCTGTCAGACTAAGAGATAGTAGTGATAAATAAGCAATTGCCGTAACAAAAAAGGTAATTGATAAAAAACAGCATTGAGACGATCCTATAATAAAGAATACGAAGGAAAAACACTTGACAAAACGTTAGATTGAGAAAAGAATTTTAAGAAATGTCAATATTTAGGACATATATATCCTGTTCACCAATAAATAGTAAAGAAGAAAAAATCAGATATGAAAAATATCTAATACGAAAAGTCAAACGATAACATGAATTGTAGAACCAAGTATAAATCAGACATGAAAGGAATAAACACGACAGCATTAGAGATGACAAGAATCATATTGAACCTGCATTTCGAAAATTTTCCATAGTTTATACGTGAAGGTACACATATATAAGCACATATATACATGCACGTGTTTATATGTATTTATATATACATTGCGTGTGTGTATTCATATATATATATATATATATATATATATATATATATAGATTCATATATAGAGAGATATATGGATAGATAACCATATATGTGCATATATATATGTTTATGTACTTATATATATAGATATGCATCTATACTTATATACATATGTACATGCACGTGTGTATATGTATCTATATATACATTGCGTGTGTGTGTATTCATATATATATAGATTCATATATAGAGAGATATATGGATAGATAACCATATATGTGCATATCTATATATATGTTTATGTACTTATATATATAGATATGCATCTATACTTATATAGATATGTATGTGTACACGGTGTGTGTCCTCAGTATATATACATATATATGCATATTTATGAGTGTGTGTGTGTGTGGATGGGTATGTGTGCATGCATATCTGTCTATACATTAAAAAATTAATAGACTTTCTGAAGCTTACTCTAATTCAATGCAACCAAAATCATTACTGTACATATACACATATATACTGTGTGTGCAGGCATTATCCTATGCATTTCGCATACTATCTGTTTTCATTTTGTAAGTCGAATTACATTTCATTACTAATAATGATAACATTTAATGATTCCTGCCTCATAATTAGCTTGAGTGACAATAAGAAAGAAGCGATATTAAAAATGTTAGAAAATGTTAGATTGGAGGAAAAGAAGAAGTTACGTGAGGGATAACCAATCGAAGTAAAATTATTTTTGGATAATTATAATGATATATAGTAATGGTGATGGTAACGATAATGACGGTTACTATGGTACTTCACTCTTAGCAGTTGCAGTGATGATGATAATCAAAATTATAATAGTGATAATGGCATTGCAATACTAATAACGATAGTGATAAAGCTACTAATGTTTACGATAATATTGATGATATTAATGATGAGAAATATAATATTCATGATACAAATCATGACAATAATATCAATGATAATACTAATGATAATAATGATATATAACATCAGTGACAATAATGATAATGATTGTAATTGTCAATGATAATGGTAATGATAATGATGATTATATA
>NC_091575.1:28821633-28829133 GCF_042767895.1 Penaeus vannamei
TGTGTGTGTGCGTGCGTGTGTGTGTGTGTGTGTGTATAATATATATATATATATATATATATATATATATATATATATATATATATCTGTATATACATATATACATAAACACACACACATACAGATAGATACATACATATACACACATATATATAAACATATTCATGTACAGACAGATTGATAGATGGATAAATATAGGCATATCTATATATGCATATACGCTTATATATGTATATATACACACATATATATATATACTTATATGCATATATATATATATATATATATATATATATATATATATATATATATATGTATATATATATGTATATATATATATATATATATTCATACATGCATATATATACACATATATAAACATATATATATACATATATATATATATATATATATATATATATATATATATATATACTTATATGCACATACTGTATGTCTATATGCATCATAATACTTTTATATGTTTATGTATATGAATAAATGGATATATAGATTTATATGTATGTATTCTGTATACATATAAACATATTTATAATATATATAAATATACATATATATATATGTATATATATATATGTATATATGCATGTATGTATGTATGTATGTATGTATATACGCACATATATATATACTTATATATACACATATATAAAGGGAAGCTAATTACAAAGATTATTATTGAAATAATAAAACGGCAACGTAGCAACAATGAGCTAGAAAAAGAATAGGAAAATATCTTGCAATTCCTTGACTTCCCAAGTTGCTGCAACTGCTCCCTCCCCCTCCCCCTCCCTCCCTCCCTCTCCGGTCATCCCACTCGTGGCAACTCGACCCGGCGCTCCCCTATATAAACCGCTGCAACGTCTCAAGGTGCACAGTTTGAGACAGTCAGCTGAACGCCACAGATCTTGAAGCAAAATGAAATTCGTAAGTTTTCATGAAAAAAACATCATATATTTGTATAGATGTGTAAATGTATACATGTATATGTTTATGTATGTATATAGAAGTGTGTGTGCATATATGTATATGTATGTATGTAAATACACACACACACACACCCATATATATATATATATATATATATATATATATATATATATATATATATATATATATATATATATATATATATATATGGGTACATGTGCATATGCACCAGGATGTCTAGTATATGCATTTATACACAATAGCACATGAGAATGCTCTGTTTTACACCACTAATATCAACCTGCTCTGTCTGCTCTGCAGTTGTCGCTCCTGCTCGCTGTGGCGATGGCTGTGTCTGCCCTGCTGGGGGCAGCACGAGCCATGCCCGAGCCAGAAGCCCTGGCCGCCGCTGAAGCTTCAGCCTACGCAAGCTACAGAGGCCACCACGGAGGCTATCATGGAAGCTATCATGGAGGACGCTACGGAGGACGCTACGGAGGACGCTACGGAGGCTACGGAAGCGGGCGCGGGTTTGGGAGGTAAGGCTCCGAAAGGAACCCTCAGCCCGCCAGGACACTCCGACCGATACATCTTACCCGATATGCTGGTGGAAACGTCAATAGAAGTGTAATGTATTGTTAAGGATTAAAGAATTATTTGCCTTTCTGGATCTTGTTTATTTTATTATTTCATGATGACGTCGAACCTGCTGGCATGGGCGTGTTTGTATAGAGGCTAATCATTAGTTCATCTTATCTCAGAATAAAAGGACAATTTTCTCGAAAATTTTAATTACCTCGGTCTTTTTGCGTATAAGAAAAATACTTGAGATAATAATATGATGTTTACATATGTTAAGCATATCTAAAATCCATACATATTTTTATTTGTTCTAAACTGATTTTTTTTTTTTTTTATGAAAAAAAAAATCGCTTCCCACAACAAATCCTGATACACTTCTCTTGAAGAAACCTAGATGGCGTTATAAGGTGTTATCAAAAGACTGTCAAAAAACTAACCACTTGCCTTCCTTACGAAGTCAGTGTGCCAAGAGCTGTCTCTCTGTCTATTACTCCAAGTACAGGGAATCCTATTACGTCACGGGTCCTACTCAGTATGCAAATGCGATATTGATCTATTAGCCAATTCCTGACCATTCCTTCGAGGATTTTCTCTAACGCGCACTGATCTGGATATGCATATGGGATGTTATTCAGTTAACCAATTATTAACCGTAGTGTCAAGGAGGGATTTTGACAATGTGTTCTATTTGCCATTTACGGCGCGGGGAGAGAATGGAAGAGGAATGCGGTTGTTTATGCATTTATTTACACAGTCGGTGTTTGTGAAAGATTCTTATATTAAGTGTCGAGGCGATCAGCTTTTGTTTCTTCTCTCCAGTTTCTTTTGGTGCGACTTCCTCCCATCGTATATGGATTATGAATATATATAGCTTTTTAATGAAAGCAAGACGAAATCAATTTATATTTATAGAAAAAAAGTTTACATAATCGACAAACGAAAACTATAGGTAAGGATTACCTACTGTATCTATCACGACTCCCTTAGGGTTTCACGGTAAAGTATCAAATCCAAAATAATTTCTTTTCGTATAGATCACTGCCGGCACTAGCAGTTAATGGACACCTTTTAGTTTGTTATTTTATAAGAAGTTACAGCCTCATCTTGAGAAACTGATACCCCTTTACAGAGCATATCAAATTAACAATAACAAGATGACATAGCTAAATCTGCTAAATTAATTGGTTTATTGATTTTTTTTTTTTTTTTTTTTTTTTTTGCGAAATACATCTTTGTGTATAATATTCTTCTCTTCAAATTATATCATACAAAAAGAGTCGCTTTTAGTCCACCTGGAAACGTTTGGTAACCACTGGTATAGATAGTGGCACTGAAAAAGTTGAGAGAAAGAAAGAAAACAAATGAACTTTTTATTCATCTTCGTTTTTATTTATAAGAGGTGATGTCAGAGGCATACAATCAAGTACAAAACTGATAAATAGTTCCCGCTATTTTGATATAAACGTGATACATTTTTTATCCTTTATTTCAACTAATACATCCCTATTGGTTTCAGCACCAAGTTACATATTACAAAATATATCACACTATATTTTATTCTATTTTTTCTTATATATAAGAAACAGGTACTTCTTTAACTTTCTTTGTACTTTATACATTTCTTAAATGAGGTCTTTGTTTATTACTACAAGATATTTTATGTTGTTTTATCATTTTTCTTTTCAAGCTAAAGAAAATGCAGTGAACGCTAGTGATAGTGCAATGATTATAAGCAATATATTATATACACATACATACAGGTCATTCAGTGATCGGCCATCGGTAATCCGGTTCTTTCAGATTTCCGGTATTGACTGTGGAGCTTATTTTCAAAATTTCCGAAATGCCACGCCACTGTTTCCCGGAGTCACCGTTTGTTTTGATGGCGCTGTACTCCAGAATCAGCTGTTGGTTCCTGTTCGTCCCTTCTCATTTTATCCTTTCTTTGCTGCTGTTTGGCCTATGATGGAGTCGGCTAAGAAAAGATATTGGGTAAAGCGTAAATTTCGTGCGTTGTCAATTGCAGAGAAAGTGGAAATGCTAAAAAATGAAAGAAAGAAAAAAAGAACAAATATATATATCATTTAGCTGGTGAACATTAAAATTTCATTTGTTTTTCATTTAGTGCTTGAGCTTCTTTCTTTCAAGGAATGTGAATGTGGTAATTTCTGTTAAATACAGCATATATAACCATAAAGGTTCCAGCATTTTTTTGAAAATCCGGCACTCCTCATGACCGGAGGTTCCCGTATATTTTAATGTCAACCTGCATGTAGACATATACTCATAAATATGTATGTATATCCATTCATCTATATATTCATATATATGTAAACATATGTACACGTATATTTACATTTCAATATATACATATAATTAGCTATCAGAATGTTTACACACACACACAAACACACACACACACACACACACACACACACACACACACACACACACACACACACACACACATATATATATATATATATATATATATATATATATATATATATATATATATATATAGACACACACACACACATGCACACATTTATATCAGAATATCATATATGTGAACATACACATACACTCACACACACATATATATGTAATAATGTAGGGGTGTAGAGCCCTAGGATGCATCTTCTGTGACTTCGACGCGAGGGTAGCACAGGCGTGAGTGACAGTCAAGGACGAGGTAGCGATGCAGACATGACGTGGATGAGAAGAGCTGGATTTATATTTCTTTGTCTTTTTGTTCTTTCGTGCTTTTCTTCTTTTGTTTGTTTATTGTTTAATTCTTTGTGATCTCTCTCTCTCTCTCTCTCTCTCTCTCTCTCTCTCTCTCTCTCTCTCTCTCTCTCTCTCTCTCTCTCTCTCTCTCTCTCTCTCTCTGGTGGCGATGGCTGGGCGTTGGAGGAGGCACCGGCAGGAGCTCATTTTGAAAACAGAAGCACTCGGGGTTGAAAAGGTCTTCCACCGGTGGCCGCCAGATCTCAACGTAAGAGGATGGGGGTGAGAGCAGGTGGAGTGAAGGGATGGGGGTGAGAGCAGGTGGAGTGAAGGGATGGGGGTGAGAGCAGGTGGAGTGAAAGGATGGGGGTGAGAGCAGGTGGAGTGAAAGGATAGGGGTGAGAGCAGGTGGAATGAAAGGGGTCTTTGCTAGAGGGTTTGTCGGGGGAGGTAGATGTGTGACCCCACGGAAGCTCAGGTGCCGAGGGCGGAGCGGTGACGATCGAGACCGTCCTCTGTCTGCCGTCTCTGCCTTTCTCTCTTGTTATCCTCTCCCTTGTCTGACGAACGTGTCCTTTGGTGCTGGCTCCGGGAGGTGTTTACTTCAGCCTTGACGAAGGGGGGCGAGTTCACAGGGCTTGTTCGAGAGGGAGATGTAGGTCACCTTAGGTCAACCAGGAAGGTATAGCTTCTGTTTCGACCACGGACGGATGTGTGAAACATTTGCGGTGACATATATATATATATATATATATATATATATATATATATATATATATATATATATATATATATGTATGTATATATATACATACATACATACATATATATATATATATATATATATATATTACATACAATATCTTTGCCATTTGTATTCATACATGAAAATGCATGTGACTAGCTTTTAATCTATATTCTTATGAATCTATACATTTACAGTTAATTACCCCGTATATCTATGTATATCGCATTTATATAATTTACTTATAACTAAATATATACAAATAAATAGGTTGCTGAGGATACAGGGAAAGATAAATGGATAATTGAAGAGAGTAAGAAGGCCAAGACTCAACCAGATCAAGTCAAGCCTCAGTTCGTTAAATCAAGGAAAGTCTCTGAGTCAAGTCAAGCCACAGGCAAGTCAAATCAAATCCAGTCCAACGCCGTTCACTTGAAGTCCATGCTGTGGTTGACGACCTCGCTGACGACCCCGCTCTCATCCCCGAGATAGGTGTGGGTGGGGGGAGGCAAGTCCACGAGGGCGACGGAGACGGTGTTGAGTCGCCCCGTCGGCCAGGAGGGGATGGTGGAGATCCGGGAGAGGGCGAAGGTGTTGAAGTCCCTCTTGAAGCGCCGTCGGATCCTCTGACAGCCGAAGAGGAGGGCGCACGGCGACAGGAGCATGAAGAAGGCGAGGACGAGGATGTGGCTGAGGTGGAGGTAGAGGCTCTCCGTCTGCGGGCGCTGGACGAAGAAGGCGAAGGTGATCCCGATGGAAGAGGTGATGATGTACAGGAAGATGTGGACGAGGTTCACCACCAGAGGGACGACGTGGAACGACTGGCGGGGCGCCTCCAGGATGCTGCGGCGCCCGGGCTTGCGTCGGAAGCAGGCCAGGTAGATCGCGATGGAGCTGTAGGCGGACACATTGAGCCCGATGTTGAGCCCCGTGCCCCCGAGGACGCCGACGAGGTGGGAGAGGAAGTATTTCCCTTCTGCTGCGTCACCTCGGGAGCCGCGATTGACGCACACCATCAGCTCGCTGTTGGGGTTGCGTGCAGCGGCCACCGTGTATCCGACGGCCGCGAGGATGACCACGGCCAGCAGCCTGCGAGAGGACACGCGCACCGATATGCCCAGCATCAGCACCGGGAAGAACACGTACAGGAAGCGAATGACGGGCGTGACCAGCATCAGGTTCGACAGGACGGCCATGAAAAAGCTGTCGCCCACGTAGTTCGACCAGCAAAGGACGTCCAGGATGGGCGGCTGCACTGGGGAGGAGGATTCGTTGGCGCCCCCCGGCACGGCGAGAAGGACTTCGTACCGCAGGGCGCCTTCGGTCCCCGATTCGAGCGCGAAACCAAAGGTGGCGTTCTTCTGCAGGCCTTCCAGAGTGAAAGTCTCCGGCGTTTCCGATTCAGGAACTGCTTCTCCGTCACGCCCGGCGCCCGTGACAGCGAGACGACCCCCAGCCCCCAGCCCAGCACCTCCGAAGTCTAAAGTCCCGTTCAGCGCCGCGTCGTAGAAACGCGACTGGCCAGCCGCTTCGGAAATCCTCCGACTGAGAGCAAAGGCATCCCGAAACAAGAACGCAAGGATGTTGGCGATCCTGACGGGGAGGACGGTGATAGCATATATCGCCGCCATGGTGCTTGAATACATCATCACGTAATCAATAAGAGACCGCTTCACTGCTGGAGACATCTGGTGGAGCGCGCGACTTACGTACATGTTCAGGGGAGTTGCAATCAGCATCATGACCAACAGTGCAGATGCAATGGACAGACTCTCTCCCATGGACATCATCCCGGTAAGCGAGGCTGCGGCATCTTCCATTTTCGTTTCGTTATCTGACATCATTCTGAAAGAGAGACGTCTTTGGAAAATACGCATTTACATTATCATACTTGTCAGTGTACATTTATAAGTTTCAGATTAATATATGAAGAGAGTGAATTTAGCGGGTGAATGACAGACATATTCAAAGAAAGGGGAAAAAAACGAAAAACAGAAGAGAGAGAGAGTAGGAGAGCAAGAGAGAGAAAATGAGAAAGAGATTTAGAGAAAAATACCAAGAAAATGAGAAAGACAAGAGGAACTGTAAGAGAAAGGAAAATATAGCGAGAAAATTATGATTTTAAAAAGATGAAAAAAAAACAAGAACTTACTCACAAAACATAGGCTTATTCAAAAACGTACATCATATGTAGCGGAATTAGCCGTCCTCCTCCTTCCTCGAAGACACAAAGTCTCAAAATCTTCACTAATTGCCAAGGACAATGTCGCAAGTGTTACAACGCAGACAGCCAATATCCCCTGGTCACTCAATATCGAAATATCCGATACGGAAAAATATAAATAAAATGGAGGAAAAGGTAATTACCATCAGATCTAGGTGACGGACGCGCATAAGCCTGGGTGATCCTCTGGATAATTGCTCTCTTCTGTAGAAACCACATTGGGAATGGGAAAGATTATCTGCCTGTCTACTTTAATAATTGTGTCCAT
>NC_091575.1:28836633-28851633 GCF_042767895.1 Penaeus vannamei
TTCGTTATTTTCTTCGCTAACAGTGGTTCGTTATTTTCTTCGCTAACAGTGGTTCGTTATTGTCTTCGCTAACAGAGGTTCGTTATTTTCTTCGCTAACAGTGGTTCGTTATTTCCTACGCTAACAGTGGTTCGTTATTTTCCTCGCTAACAGTGGTTCGTTATTTTCTTCGCTAACAGTGGTTCGCTATTTTCCTCGCTAACAGTGGTTCGTTATTTTCCTCGCTAACAGTGGTTCGTTATTTTCTTCGCTAACAGTGGTTCGTTATTTTCTTCGCTAACAGTGGTTCGTTATTTTCTTCGCTAACAGTGGTTCGTTATTTTCTTCGCTAACAGTGGTTCGTTATTTCCTTCGCTAACAGTGGTTCGTTATTTCCTTCGCTAACAGTGGTTCGTTATTTCCTTCGCTAACAGTGGTTCGTTATTTCCTTCGCTAACAGTGGTTCGTTATTTTCTTCGCTAACAGTGGTTCGTTATTTCTTCGCTAACAGTGGTTCGATATTGTCTTCGCTAACAGTGGTTCGTTATTGTCTTCGCTAACAGTGGATCGTTATTTTCTTCGCTAACAGAGGTTCGTTATTTCCTTCGCTAACAGTGGTTCGTTATTGTCTTCGCTAACAGTGGTTCGTTATTTCCTTCGCTAACAGTGGTTCGTTATTTCCTTCGCTAACAGTGGTTCGTTATTTTCTTCGCTAACAGTGGTTCGTTATTTCCTTCGCTAACAGTGGTTCGTTATTTCCTTCGCTAACAGTGGTTCGTTATTTTCTTCGCTAACAGTGGTTCGTTATTTCCTTCGCTAACAGTGGTTCGTTATTTCCTTCGCTAACAGTGGTTCGTTATTTCCTTCGCTAACAGTGGTTCGTTATTTTCATCGCTAACAGTGGTTCGTTATTGTCTTCGCTAACAGTGGTTCGTTATTTTCTTCGCTAACAGTGGTTCGTTATTTCCTTCGCTAACAGTGGTTCGTTATTTTCATCGCTAACAGTGGTTCGTTATTGCCTTTGCTAACAGTGGTTCGTTACTTCCTTCGCTAACAGTGGTTCGTTATTTCCTTCGCTAACAGTGGTTCGTTATTTTCTTCGCTAACAGTGGTTCGTTATTTCCTTCGCTAACAGTGGTTCGTTATTGCCTTCGCTAACAGTGGTTCGTTATTTCCTTCGCTAACAGTGGTTCGTCATTTCCTTCGCTAACAGTGGTTCGTTATTTTCTTCGCTAACAGTGGTTCGTTATTTCCTTCACTAACATTGGTTCGTTATTTCCTTCGCTAACAGTGGTTCGTTATTGCCTTCGCTAACAGTGGTTCGTTATTTCCTTCGCTAACAGTGGTTCGTTATTTCCTTCGCTAACAGTGGTTCGTTATTTCCTTCGCTAACAGTGGTTCGTTATTTCCTTCGCTAACAGTGGTTCGTTATTGCCTTCGCTAACAGTGGTTCGTTATTTTCTTCGCTAACAGTGGTTCGTTATTGCCTTCGCTAACAGTGGTTCGTTATTTCCTTCGCTAACAGTGGTTCGTTATTTCCTTCGCTAACAGTGGTTCGTTATTTTCATCGCTAACAGTGGTTCGTTATTGTCTTCGCTAACAGTGGTTCGTTATTTCCTTCGCTAACAGTGGTTCGTTATTTCCTTCGCTAACAGTGGTTCGTTATTTCCTTCGCTAACAGTGGTTCGTTATTTCCTTCGCTAACAGTGGTTCGTTATTTTCATCGCTAACAGTGGTTCGTTATTGTCTTCGCTAACAGTGGTTCGTTATTGTCTTCGCTAACAGTGGTTCGTTATTTTCTTCGCTAACATAGGTTCGTTATTGTCTTCGCTAACAGTGGTTGGTTATTTTCTTCGCTAACATAGGTTCGTTATTGTCTTCGCTAACAGTGGTTCGTCATTTTCTTCGCTAACAGTGGTTCGTTATTTCCTTCGCTAACAGTGGTTCGTTATTTTCTTCGCTAACAGTGGTTCGTTATTTTCTTCGCTAACAGTGGTTCGATATTTCCTTCGCTAACAGTGGTTCGTTATTTTCTTCGCTAACAGTGGTTCGTTATTTCCTTCGCTAACAGTGGTTCGTTGATGTGGCTTTAACTTTCTCACATTCTTTGTTTCTGTATTTTTCAGGTAATAATAAAAAAAAAGACAGTGCATGCGTAGATAGGTAAATAAATAGGAGAATGGTTGATAAGAGAAAATAGTGGAATAAAATATGGTGATAGTAATTTCAAAGATTCAATTCCCTTAAAAACATTAATATTATATAAAAAATAGATATATAAAATGAAAATAAATATGGTGAAAATAAGTAAATACATAAATATAGGAACAGAGAAATAAATAAATAGAATTAAAAATTATGAATAAATAAATCAAATAAAGATGAATAATCAAAACAAAAATCAATAAGTAAAACAAAAAGCAAGGAACAGATAAGACAAACATGAATAAACACAATAAAAGCGAATAAACAAAATTAAACAAATAAACAAAAATAAAAACGAATGAACATACAACACCAAAAAAAAAAAAAATAATAATAATAATAATAATAAAAATAAATAGATAAATAAACACAAAAATAAAAATTAATAAGTAAAACAAAAATCAATGAACAGATAAGAAAAACATGAATAAACACAATAAAAGCGAATAAAAAAAATCAAACAAATAAACAAAAATAAAAACGAATGAACATACAAGACACACACACACAAAAAAAAAAATAATAATAAATAATAATAATAATAATAAACAAATAAATAAATAAATAAACAAAAGAACCAAAACACACAGCACGTTTCCCGAGTGAGTACGAGAGACGGAGCGCTCCCTACCTCTCAGTGCCACACTCAGTGCCACAGTGCCACTCCGGCCGGTCTTCGCTCCCACAGATCCTGGCGCCGAATGACCGCTCGACGAGAGAAGTCTCACGTCTCGCTGGGACACTCTTCTCCCTCCCCATACTCCCCTTCTTTACCCCCCCTCTTGTCCCCCCCACTCCCCTTCTTCTCCTCCCCCTCCCCCTGTCTCCCCTTCTTCTTCACCTCCTGGCCCCCACTCCCCTTCTTCTCCTCCTCCTCCTCCCCCCTGTCTCCCTTTCTTCTTATCCTCCTACCCCCTGTCTACACTTCTTCTATTTCTCCCTCCCTGTTCCCCTCTCCTCTTCTTTTTATCCTCTCACCCCTTCTTCTCCTCCTCCTTCCCTGTTCCTCTCTCCCCTTCTTCTTCTCCCCCCCTGTCTCCCCTTCTTCTTATCCTCCTCCCCCCTGTCTCCCCTTCTTCTTCTTCTCCTCTCTCCCTGTCTCCCCACTCCCTTTCTTCACCTACTCTTCCTTTGCTTCGCTTTCGCTCTCCTCCTTTTCGCTTGTTTGTTTTCTTTTTTTCAGTTTTCTTCACTTTTTTCAATCGTTAGTTTTGTTTTATCACCCTCTACTTTCGATGTTTTTTTTTTCTTTTACTTTTTATTCTCTCTACTTTCTTCCTTCTCTTTCCCCTTCAATTTCCCCTCTTCTTGTCCTTTTTCTCGTCCCCTATCTTTTATCTTTCTCTCATTCCCCGTTTCTTCTACCTCCATTTTCTCCTGATACTCTCCTATACCCTTTTTAATGCTTTTCCCTGTTCTCCTCTTTCCCCGATTCTCTTCAATTCCATTCTCTCATTTTCTCTTCTTATTTTCACTTCTTCCCCTTTCCCCTCCGTCTTTCTTCCACCCCCACCCCCTCCACGTCACCTTTCGCTTTCTCTTATTACTACAATAATTTGAATGCATTTATCGCCTAATAGCAATAGTGAAATTTTGTGACGTATTGCACACCCACACTCTAATAAATAAATAAATAAATAAACTCTACATACATGCACATCAGTATAGATAAACAAACTCTATATATACCATACATGCACACTAATATAGATAAATGAACTCTACATATACCATACATGCACACTAATATACGTAAATAAACTACATATACCATACAAGGACACTGATATAAATAAGTAACTTTTATACATACCTCACGCACTAATATAAATAAATAAACATACCTCGCATGTATACTGATATAACTAAATACCTTTGTATATACCGCGCACACACTAAATATATATAAACTCTATACATACCACGCATTCACACTGATATAAACAATTAAACTTCATATACTACGCGTACACACTGATACGAATTAAAGCTACGTACGTGCATACGTACATAAATAGATACATAGGTGTATTTATCTTAAATGCAAGGTGAAACTTATAGACGATAACGAAACTATATATATGTATATATATATATATATATATATATATATATATATATATATATATATATATATATATATTTTTTTTTTTTTTTTTTTTTTTTTTTTTTTTTTTTACTTGTTCCCACCTAAGATCATTTAAAACTGCAATGAAATTTAATACCATTAATATCATTACAGCCTTCACTAGCGAGAAAAGGCAAATTATACTGGCAAGATAATTCTTGTAGATCTTCCCTCTAGAGATTTACTGTCCAGTAAAAAAGAAAAAAAAAAGCCATCTGGTTCTAGAGTAAGACAAAATATTTGACAGTTGTTGGCCTTTGCCGGTGCGCCAAGCCTAGGCTGTCGTTAAGTGAGATTTTGATACTCTACCATTGCTGAACTTTAATCACGGCAACTTTTGATTTCCATAATTTTGGAAAACAAAAATTATGGAGAATCAGGTAAGGAAACGAGAATTTTGGTTACTGTAGCCACAGATTGCAAATTCTGGCAACGGTTGCAATGCAGTGCCAATGTGACCCCATCTTTAGGGGGATACATATCAACAAACTCACTATTCCTTTCGATAAATAAAAATCGAGCCTATATGCGCTGACTGAGTAACAATGCATGGAATCAACAGCGTTTGTAAAATAATGTCTATTCAGATCATCATTATCAGTGTTGCCATGGTAGCGATTTTCGCGCTAGATCTAGAAATTTTGAATTATGATCCAGTGGATTTTTTCTTTCTTTTTTAAAGTTTGCTTCATATTTAGCGTTTATTTATTTATTTATTTATTTATTTTAGAAGTCCCTTTCTTTGCGGAAAAAATGAGTATTTACTCTCATGTCTAGCGGTGGAAATATGGCAACACTCATCTCGCCCATCATAACAACGCGAACCATATACATTACTGTATGCACTCAACATACATGTGAAACGCATGGTATCCGTTCCTGAAATGGTCTATGAGATGGTCTATGTGTTCTTCCATGTGGGAGTGATGGATGCAACATACAAATTAAGTTCCTTGGCTGCATAATTTGTCCTTAACCATGAGCCATACTCATTCAAAGTTTATGATAGGTAAAATATAGCAGTGATGATGATGTTAATGATGGTGATATGATGATGATGGTGATATGATGATGATGGTGATATGATGATGATGGTGATAATGATGATGCCTGATTGATTAATGATGCCATTGATGATAACGATATGAAGATGATAATGATAATTATGATAAATGTAAGGCACAAGAAACAATGATAAATAATAAATGTAAGACGATAAACAATCATCAAATATATCACTAATAAATAACAACTACAACATACAACAACTGTTTATGCTATATGTAGAAATTGCCTCAACCATACAGCCAAATATGTAAAATGAATTATATGACATAATAAATTCACAGCATAATACATTTATCTTTCTTCTTTTTATGTTCAGTAAGTACCTATAGCTATACACATTCTAAGCTCACTGCAACGCAATAAAAATGAAATGTTTGTAACCAATTCTACATAACTTATATCAGCTTACATATTGACGGTTTCGAATAGTTTCGAATACATTTGAATGAAACTCGTACATATTTTTCTACTCTAATGCATTCTATGCGTCGTAATCTTTTCCATATCTACTTGAATATTCTGATATTCTTTAACGAAATAGTCGTAGTTATAATTCTCCATTCACGTCTACGAATAAAGCCTCACAAACGCGTAGTATTCGTATAAAACTTCACAACGCGTAGTATTATACTCACAGTTCGGTCGACCATTGCTTCGTCCGGGTGATTCAGGCAAAATGTCAACAAACAGATATCACAAATTCGCTCAAAATATTTAGTACGTTTTCACCACAAGGAAGAGCTTGTACTATGCACCCTATACACTACAATATTCTCCACAACACTGATCACTCTTTTATCTTTCAAAGCCAGCCATTATGGATACCAGTTCGCCAAAATTGAGTAAATTGGATGCGCACAAAATTAATATCCTGGGGCCAGATTCTCAAACGCGTTAACGGACCCGCCATATTGGTGCGAGTAAAGGCGCCTTAGGTTAAGGCAGGGGGAGAGCAGCCTCTAGCGGTTTCCAGGGGGATGGGAAATCAACACTCTTCGCTCTTATATAAGGGAAATACAGCTGGATAGTTAAGGCCTCCAGAGCGTCTTAACTTAAGGCTCTTTTGAGTATCCGGGCCCTGGTGACTGATGGACAGCGCCCTCCATTAATAGGTGATGGAAGGTAGTTTGAGGAAGTGGTAGGGTGTTGTTTAGTAGTATAAGGCGAAAACTACTTAAACGCTCAGAGGCAAGATACAAAATGGATCGGAAACCCTGGCAACGTAAGGAAAAAAACAGATTATATCGAGGAAAAAGAAAAGATGAAAGTGTTTACGAAGGACTGTGTTGGTACTTTGATACAGAAAATATAATACTAATGAAAAACAGGAAATGGTTCAGAGTTAGATATAAATCTAACGCGAGAATCATTTTTATTCCTTGGTTTACGAATCCACTGTACTTGTTTTTTTGTTTTTGTTTGTTTTTTTTTCTCCTGATTTTCGAAAACAAAGATCACAGAGAAATCGACTATTTTCCTGCCGTACCTATTCAGATACGATTTGATTCCACTTTGAACATAATAAATTATTAGATTCACAGTCACATGTGAGAGATATATTGATTTTTCTGTTTATACAATCAAGAAGTTGCAATATGCGATTTTGAGAAAAAGGGTAATTTTTCAAAAATTAATTACTCCATCCCTATTTTGTTCACTGAACCTAAACTTTTCCAAAAACTGTCTCAATAGTTCCTCTTAACAATACAATGTTTTGAAATGAACCCAGTGTCCCTGTTCTGGCTACACAGGGTATTGTTTCATAAAGGGTCAAAAATTTGAATTTCAAGTTTTTTTTTCACAATTTTGATCCCCTCGAACCATGAAAAGTACTTTTTTTTTGTAAAGCTATGTCAATAAATCTGTTAGATGAAATCACAAGCTACATTTTGAGTGGTCATTTATTCCTCTATCACAAATACCCTACAAGCAGTGACCAATTGAACTTCCTGTAAGTGCCAGATGTGAAAAAAGCCGTTTTGGGGGAAAAGGGGTCAAAATAGGGGTTTAAGGGGCTGAATGAATCCACATCCAGCCGGTCCCCATCCCCCAGCCTATGGCCTACCTGGGATGGGCGTATGTTTCTACTACGAAATTATTTTGAATTTGAGATTTTGGGTCTCTGCCTCTCTACTATACATCCTGTGACGTCACGCATGCATGGTGGCGCGATGTCAATTATTTAGCAGACGACGGTCGCGGGGAATACAAAACGCCGAATTTTTGGTTCAATTATAATTGCCTTTCCAAGCATTTGACCTGATATTGATTCTTTATGCTTTAATGTATAGTTATCCATGAACATGTGGGTAGAGACCGGACCTTCCCTTTAACACCGTTGATAGGTGAAGGGAGAAATGAAAGAATTTAATAACAGCGGCCGACAGTACCATCGAACATTCTTTTTTTATTATTTTTTTTGTGTGTATGTATGTGTGTGTGTGTTTGTGTGTGTGTGTATGTGTGTGTCTAACCTCATATTAAATTATGAGGTTAAATGGTAACATTGGTGTACAAAGTCATTAGCCAATATTAATTAGTAAGAACTTATATAAATATGAAGCGTGAAATAGATTTACATGATTATAAGATCAATCCCTTAAAATCAGTTTAGAAATCAACTCTAAATAGGTGTAAAATATGGGATTAAATTACCAATATATCTGCCCAGTTTCTCATAATCTATATCATCTGGATTCTGATTTTTTAATATTGTATCTAGTCTTAAACTAATTTCTGTGTGATTAATTTCAGTATTACATTATCTAATGCCCTTTATTGCGCCATGTCTATGGTGTAATAGAGATAGTAATCTCAGATATGGTTAGATACTGATGAAATAAACAAGACTCTAAAAAGAATGGAAAGTCAAAAGCATACGCTCACACACGCACACACACAAACACACACACACATACACAAACACACACTCACACACACACACACGCCGACACACACACACACACACACACACACACACACGCCGACACACACACATACACACATACACACACATACATATACACACACTTACACGCATACAGATACACATACGTGATTAAGTGTTATTGTGGGTCTTCTCACACACACACATAAATATACATGTGTGTATGTGCGTGTGAATCATTTAATGCTAAGAACACTTGTAAGAAAACCCGTGTCAGTACAAGGTTAGGTTAGCGTGCGTGCGTGTCAATATCTGCATCGAATCACATCTGTATCTCGCCATATCTGAGATACTTTAAGAGGCTGTTCAAGGATACCGTTTTGTTTTCTTTCTTTCTTTCTCTGTTTACTTTGTCTACCTCTCTCTCTTTCTTGTTTCTTCCCTTCCCCCTCCCTTTCTGTTTCGACCTACATACCTCGTCTTTTCTCTCTCATCTTTCCCTTCTCTCCTTCCTTTTTCTATTTCCCTTTTCCTTCTCTCCATCTCCCCTTCTCTTCTTCCCTCTTTCCCTCGCCCTTTCCTAGCTCCCTCTTTACTTCCTTCCTGTTTCCCTTCCCTCTCTCTCTTCTCCCCTTCTTCCCTCCCTCTCTCTTTACTTCCTTCCTCTTTCCCTTTCCTCCCTCCCTCCCTCTCTCCTTCCATTCTTTCCGCTTTTCCTTCCCTCCCTCTCTCTTTACTTCCTTCCTCCTTCCCTCCCTATCTCTTTACTTCCTTCCTCCTCTCTCCTTCCCTTCCCTCCCTCCCTCTTTTCCTTTTCCTCTCCACCATCCAGCATCCCCCACATCTCTATCAGCCATACCTGAGTTCCCATCCTTATCAGCTGAAGATAAGCTTTCTCCCTCTTGAAAAAAATGATAAGGTTTTTTTGTGACAATAAAGTTATTCCAGTATGAAAGTTTAACCCAAATCCACATTACTTGCGCCGGAGATGCACGACACACCTGCCAGACGCACGAATTAGTATGCTTGTCGGTAAATTTGCTGTTTTCTATGAAATTGTTGATATAGATAATAATTAGCAGTTGCCTATTAGCATTTTCATATTATACGGTAATGTTTTTAATGAGAAGATTGCTATAGTAAGAGAAAAAATATACATTTACAAGATTATAATGTATAGCATTATATCGTGAAGTCATTATGTTTGTGTCAGAACAAATAATATGTATATATGGCTTCAATTAGGCTTTGCATTTTATAGGCAATTTAACTGAAGGTGAATAAACAAACATAAAATATTTGTATCATCAATTTTATTCGAGTTTTCTCTGACAGCTCTGCCTCGTGTGTGGTCGAGGGGTATGTATAGGGTCATTATTTCAGGGTGCCAGAGAGGATCCGGATAACGAATTTCTAAGTGGTTTTGCAATTCACTGTGGTTTGCAGAATCAGAAAGTTTATACTTTGGATTTAAAACCTAATAGTGAAGTTATCAAAAGCTTTCTATTTTCATTTCATCAAAATATTGCATAATATGGGATCGCTTTCCTAACCTGGAAATAATTTTGCTTCTGTCTATAAATTATTGAATTCTAAATGGGATTTTCTTTTCCTTTTTCTTTTCACTGCTAAGGGTTATATCAGCAGTTTGAATATCCCACAACTTCTCAGAATACACAATGATGATTTTTTACAAACATCTTTGTCATGGATATGTCAGAATTCAGTTCGTTAATACTAAGAATAAAAGTTAATGTCAACTCAATCTTTTCTAAGGAGTTGATGACGTAATCATTACGTGGCAATACACGATTGGTTGAATCAACTAGCTCGTTCTGCGCATGTGTAGGATTAAACTTTGAGCTTAAAAGGTAATGCCGATCCATAGTTCTATCTAAAGTTGATCCTGTTCGCTCCTATTACGCATGCGCAGTAAAGAACTGGATGAAACTTTAATACGAGATTACATAAGACGCCATAATAGTGTGTGTGAACTGATAACGAGAGCTATCTATGTATAATCATCAGTTTCTATCTTGACGCTTTCTGTGTAGTATCTTTATCGTCGTTGTTATTGTATATATGGCTTTTTAGTTTCTACATTATAGTCGAGATTTTTATTTTCTCAACTTCATCGCCATTTAATCGTTTGTTTATTTGTTGGAACAGAAAGAAAATGGAGAGGAAGAACATTGCCGCTGTGTTGTACAAGGCTCAGGATATGAGGCTGGTGAGGGATTATTTTTTTTATACTGTTGTTAGATTTTGTTGTTAGTTGTAAGAATTATCTGTATTTCTTTCCTTTCTTTCTCTTCCTCGTTTCTGAGACTATTTATCTCTCCTTCGTTGTCTCTGTCTCTGTTTCTTTCTCTTCATATTTTTTTTACGTTATCTCTCTCTGCTCCTCCAACACCCCGTCTCTAATTTTATTTTGCGATTTTGCTGTTTTTACACACATGAGCGCGCACACGGACACACACACACACACACACACACACACACACACACACACACATATGTACGTATGTGTGTGTACGACTCCACCAGTCTATACTTCATAACGAAATAAAACAAGAACCTACAAGATTATCCGTAAAGGTGACTGTGTGATATACAGTACATACACAATGGCTTCTTACTAGTTATTAGCCTCGCAGAACACCGCTTTGTTCACCACCAACAATAACCACAGGATATCATAATTACAGGTGTATATCGGCCACGTGGGAGAAGAAACACGTGTCACTTTATTATTATTATTATAGTTATTGTTGTTGTTATTATTATTATTATTATTATTATTATTATTATTATTATTATTATTATTATTATTATTATTATTATTATTATTTTACAGGAGGAGAGACCTATTCCTGAACCTAAAGATGGAGGTGAGGCAGCCATGTTGATGTATGTATGTGTATTATATGTATATGTGCGTATGTTGATGTATGTATGTATGCGTATTATATGTATATGTGCATATGTGTATTATATGTGTATGTGCATATGGTGATGAATGTATGTATATGTATTATATGTATATGTGCATATGTTGTATGTATGTATGTGTATTATATGTGTATGTGTGTATGTTGATGTATGTATGTATGTGTATATATGTATAAATGTATATGTTGATATATGTATGTGTATATATGTATATGTACATGTGTGTAAACATAAATGCATACGTACATATATACGCACACACATGCTTATAAAGTAAAATACACACATATATAGGGGTGTATGTGTGTGTGTTTGTGTCAATGTGTGTATATAAATAGCTGCTCATTATTACCATTTCCCCCAGACTTCTATCAATTAATTTCCTGATGACGTATCTAATAAATATTATAGTCTGATAATCCGTATAAGGGCGTGTGTGTGTGTGTGTGTGTGTGTGTGTGTGTGTATGTGCGTGTGCGTGTGCGTATGTGTGTGTATGTGCGTGGCCGTGGGCGTGTGCGTGTATGTGTGTGCGTACGTGTGCGTGTGTATGTATGTGTGTGCTTGTGTATGTGCGTGTGCGTGTGTATGTGTGTGTGCGTCTGTGTGGGCATGTTTGAGCATGCTTATATACGTACCAAACATCCGTCAAAGGAATTAAGTGTAAAAAAGTGTTTATTACCCTTTCTCGAGGAGCTTCTCCATCTGACCTCCTCCTCGAGTATCCAATTTAGTTAAGTAAGTTGCAGGTAAATCCTTAGTCAATATTCTCGAGAGTATTAACCTAAAAGAAAGTTCAAAGTGCGGTACGTTTTACAGAGGTCTTCGGTGTTCAGATTTCAGTACAGAAAACTTCGACTTCTAGAATTTATTTCAGCTTCGGTATTCGACTTTTTTTTTTCTTTTAGGGTTTTTTTTTTTTTTTACATTTTTTTTTATCTTTTAGTGTATAGATTTATTTATTTATTTTTGCAATTGGTATATAACGCCACAATAATAAAAGTTCCGGCTATAACAACAGCTTTAGTCATAACAACAACAAAACAACAATCCTAATACCAATAAACAAGAAAAATAACAAAAAACCAACTACCCATATCAACAAAACAACAAATACGAACACAAAACAAACAAGAAAAAAAACTAACAACAACAAAACCCAACAAACCCAGATTAAAAAAAAAAAAAAAAAAAAACTCAACAACAGAAATAAAACCCCCATAAAAAACAGATAAAAAATGAATAAAATAAAAAATAAAAAATAAAAACCCCATTAAAAAAAATCTCTCCCAACCGCCATGCCCCACAGAGGTGCTCCTTCGCGTGGGCAGTGTGGGCATCTGTGGCTCCGACGTCCATTACTGGTGGAAGGGCAGGACGGGGAGGTTTGTGGTGGAATCCCCCATTGTTCTGGGACACGAGACCTCGGCGACGGTTGTGCGGTGCGGGCGGGGGGTCAGGCGCCTCCAGCCGGGTGAGTGGGGCGTGGAGTTTGCTTTTTTCTTTGGTGTATGCGTACGTATATATGTGTATATAGATATTTTTTTCTTTACTTATTTGTTTATTTATCTATATCTATCTATATCTATCTATATCTATCTATCTATCTATCTATCTATCTATCTATCTATCTATCTATATACACACAGACACATGCACATAATCATATATACATTATATCTACATGTATATTTACTTATACATACATATATATATATATATATATATATATATATATATATATATATATACATACATATAAACATTCATACGTCCATACGCATACATAAACACGCACACAGGCACACACACACACACACACACGAATTTCATACAAACTAAAGGCGGAAATGTACTTGTAACTGACACATAACCGGGATGATAATTTGACAAAAACAAACGAAAAAAAATGGATAACGTAGAAATCCCTTTTGCGATAAAATCCGTTTACCAATATCCATCTATATTGCTAAGAAGTTTTTGGAATTCGTTATAAAAAAAAAAGTTAAAATCACTTTTATTTACCTTATCTTTGAAACACTTGCCATCCAGTTTTCAGAGTGAATATAGGAAACGCCCGTCTCTTTAATATTTTTGTGAAGGATACGTAGAAATGGCGATTGAATTACGATTAAACTAAAATATCTAGTAAAGAAATAAATCTTTACATGTCAGACATTTTGGAATTATTATTATTTATTATCATTCCTTCTTATCCATACGTCTTTTTCACATTCACATTTTGGAATTACTGTTATTATTTATGAATTATTGTTATTATTTATGTCTTTTTCACATTCATATTTATTATTGTTTCGCAGTTATGAAATAAAAAAGACGAAATTAAATTCAGTATTAAATTTATGACATTAAGTGTAAATAGCTATATTGCCTTTTATATTTCCTTGAAAAAATATCAATAATTTCATAAGTGTAATTTCAATATTACTTATAACGCCCCGTCGAAGCAGACACAGGGAGGCATGAAAAATAAAGTGTAAGCAATAATACATTTTCATATATAGATTTTTTATGTTCCTAAATAAGAAAAAAAAATAAATAAATAAAATAATAATAATGCTAAAATCATCAATGGCATTTCATGTGTAATTTCAACGTTTTTTATGTCACTGTTGATGACCAGCCACAGGTTATCATAAATTTTAAAATATTTCTACTCACTTATAATACCAAAAGCAAGTGATTTTCCAATACATTTCCAACCCTATTCATAATCCACATTCTGCCCCCACAGAGCCCAAAATCACCCACTCGGATACAACCCAAGGCCATCCGCACCTGTTCTTCACCGAAACAAAACAAACAAACAAACAAACAAAACATCTCTCTAACAACACACATCCGCCCCTGATTCTTCACCGAACAAAAAAACAAACAAACAAAACATCTCTCTAACAACACACAGACACACCTGATTCTTCACCGAACCAAAAAAAAAAAAAAAAAAAAAAAAAACTCTCTCGAACAACACACAGACAAAAAAAAAAATAAAATAAACATAACAAACACTCTACCACTCTAACGACACAGTAACGAAAACATTGCCCAACCACATCACGCCCCCTTGCGTGATGTGGTTGGGATCTTATATTGTCATCACATCATATATATCTATATTGTCATCACATCACCCAGGCGACCGCGTAGCCATCGAGCCGGGCGTGCCGTGCCGACGCTGCCACCACTGCAAGACGGGGCGTTACAACGTGTGTCCCGCCGTGGAATTCTGCGCGACGCCTCCCGTTGACGGCACGCTCACGGACTACTACGTTCACCCTGCCGATTTCTGCTTTAAGTAGGTGTGAGGGATTTTTAATGGGGGTTTTTGTTGAGTGGTATTGATGGTATTAATGGTGGGAATGAGTTGTGAGGTGTGGGAAAAGATTTTTTTGTTGAGTGGTATTAAGGGTGAGGTATGGGAAAAGATTTTTTTGTTGAGTGGTATTGATGGTTTCAGGGTGTGAGTGAGTTGTGAGGTATGGGAAGAGGTATTGAGTGGAAAGTTGGAGTTTTCGTGGTGTGGTTTTCAGGCAGCTGTGGAGTCGGACTGCTGTATCTTCACCTCATGAAAAACATGTCAAACCATTATTCATTAAATAACCATAATTAAAATCATAAAAGTCAAATCATAATTCATTAAAGGATTTTAGTATACCAGTCGGCATTCCTCCCTTCAGTATGGACGCACGTTAAGCTCGTCCAGAAACCAGAAAATTTTTGAGATTTAAAAAAGATATTTTCTCGGAATGAATAAAACGTT
>NC_091575.1:28856633-28861633 GCF_042767895.1 Penaeus vannamei
CTTCACCTATTTTACAATTTTTTCGTATTTACCGGCGTTGGGGTTTCATTAAGGAGGATTTTGTCTTTCAGAATTTGTCTGTTTTTAACATTTTAACAATCTTGAAATAAGTTCGTCATCCTCTTCATTTATTTGACGTTTCAAATTCATTGGTGGAATTTTGAATCATAATGTTCTAGTTTTTTTTTCTTTTTTTACATATATGAAAGAGGTCAAGACAGCCTTTGGAGTTTCAAAGGGGGGATTTTTTTATACAGGAAGATGGCCAGGACAGCTTTTGGGGTTTTAAAAATTGGATTTTCTTTTCATTCTTTCCTTTTTACAAGTAAAAGGTCAAGATAACCTTCAGTTTGAAAATAGGCTCGTTATCTGCTTCCGTGTGCTTCGTTGTAGATGTTCCAAAGAGTTAGAACTATAATCTATTATTTACTTTTATTTACAAATTATTTATTTACTATTTTTTATCATTTATTATCTTATTTACATTATTATTTTATTTAAATTACTTATTACTTTATTTACAAATTATTTACATTATTTACAAATCCATATATTTATTTTTTGAAAGAATTTTTATCATTTATTGACTTTTTTTTACCCCCCCCCCAAAAAAAAAAAAAAAAAAAAGAAAAAAAAATCTATGAACCTGTCTACCACAACACTTCTTCGTCTAACAAACTAAACAAACTTACAAACTACAAGTACACACTAACTAGCGTTGGTGAGGACAGTAAATGATCAGACGCTAAAAGGCAAAAATACTGGTAATAACAATGGAAGACTTACTACTGACTTCCCTGGAAACGGGGGAAAGTTACCCTTGCTGTTTCTATCGACCTTTCTCTTTTTCTTACGTTCGTTCTGTCTTTCTCTTGTTGTCGTTCTTTTTCTTGCTCTTTTTTTTTTTTTTTTTTTTTATCGCCTCCTGTCTATCTCTAGCCTTATTTCCATTTCGAGTTCCATCTCCGCTCTGCTTCTCTGTCTCTTTTCTTTCTCTCTTTCCAACTCTATCTCTGTCTTCATCACTTTATCTATCTGTCTGCATCTCATTTTACAATTCTATCTTCATCTCTGTCTCCTGTCTATATCTCCTTTGGTTTTTTCCATCTCTCTCTCTCTCTCTCTCTCTCTCTCTCTCTCTCTCTCTCTCTCTCTCTCTCTCTCTCTCTCTCTCTCTCTCTCTCTCTCTCTCTCTCTCCTTCTCCCTCTACTTACCAAGATCCTCGCACGTCTTCCACACCGGCTGGAGTTCCTTGGCGTCGAGATTCCACTCGTTCACGTGGGACCCGATCTGTATCCCCGGGAAGCGCAGGTCGCCCTTGAGCCTCTTCAGCTCCTCGACGGCGAGCTCTGGGGCCTGCATCGGGACGGTTCCGAGGCCAACGAACCGGCGCGGGTTCTGCTGCACGGTCTTGGCGAGGTCGTCGTTGAGGAGCCTGTGGAGGGGTGGGAGTCCAGGCTTTTGGGTGCGTGGTGGCGGTCTTGTGGTGGTGGGTGGTGGGTGGTGGGGATTCTGGTTCGGTTAGGCTGCAGCGATTTCTTGAATAGCGTGCAGGTCTGGTAGTCGTAGTAGTAGTAGTGTAGAAGTGTAGTGTATGAAGTGTAGGTTGGAGAAAAAAAAATAATCCCCAGCACCAAGGTAAGACAAATGTAGGCCTACCTCTTATCTTCCAAAGATCAGAAAGTAAAGGAATGTATCAGCTCCAGCCCCACTTAGAAGTCTTCGGGGTTTAATGAAAACATGTTTGTTTTGATGTTTGAATGTGAGTTGAATTGTGATATACGCCAGTACTGATCAGAAGCGACCACCGACCACGGACACGATAGACAAAAGACATGACATGACGCATGAGTGTAAGGTATTACCGCCTAATATATTGTATTTTTGTTCTGGGGACGAGAGAAACGATACCATACACAATGAACCATAGACAAATTGATATGTATTTATTTTTTTGCTATTTCTTTCGCGGACGTCACAATATCGGCGGGAAATCCAACAAACAGATAACACACAAATAACCCCCCCCCCACTGAAAAAAATAAATAAAATAAAGCAGTCAAAACTCTATAAACCTACAATAAAAACATCATGGACCTTTACCTGCTGAGATCGAGGGTGTGTTCAGGCTTGGCCCAGTAGGAGAACATCACAGGCACGGTCGACAGAGCCTGGACTGTGACTCCCGTGTCGTCCATGTCTTTGATCCGAGCCTCGGGACTCCAGCAGTTGTCGTCCACCACGCGAAACAGCTGACCGTCCTTCATCATGTTGGCCTTTCCTGTGGGAGAGGAGAGAGTGGGTCTTATAGTTTGGTGTGTCTGTGTGTGTTTTATTGTGGGAGAAAGGAGGGTGGGTTTGTATTTTTATGTGTGTGGAGGAGGAGGAGGAGGAAGAAGAAGAAGAAGAAGAAGAAGAAGAAGAAGAAGAAGAAGAAGAAGAAGAAGAAGAAGAAGAAGAAGAAGAAGAAGAAGAAGAAGAAGAAGAAGAAGAAGAAGAAGAAGAAGAGGGGGAGGAGGAAGAAGAAGAGGAGGAGGAGGAAGAAGAAGAAGAGGAGGCGGAGGAGGAGCAGCAGCAGAAGAAGTAGAAGTAAAAGAAGAAGACGTAGGAGAAACATAATTAAAAGAAGAAAAAAATGAAGAAGGAGATAGTGGTAGGATAGTGCTATTGCTGTTGATGCTACATCATTATTGAGCAAAATAACGACAAAAAAAATACAATACAAAATGAATTATGCAAATACCGTCAAGATTACACAAAAAAAACAATCAGGATTACAAAACCTTTTTTAAAAAAATCCAGAATATACATTGCTTGACATTCATAACTTTTTTTCCATCACTTTGCCGCACATCAACATGCTAATGTAACAAAAACAGAGTCTAATACAACTTCTGACTCGCGAGAAGGCTTTTGAATGCGAAATGAGAAGTCGGATTAACAGCAGTGTAAGAAAACACGAGATGATGGTGAGGGCGAGGGTGGTGATGATGTGGTGGTGGTGATCGTGTGGTGGTGGTGATGATGTGGGGACTTTTGGTGGTGGTGGTGATGGTGGCGAGGAGGATGCGTGCTGTTGGTGGTGATAGTGATGATGTTGGTGGTGGTGATGATGGTGTTGATGGTGATGGTGATGATAATGATGATGGTGGTGTTGGTGATGATGATGATCGTGATGGTAATAAGAACAATAACATAATAACAAAGGAAATAATGATAACATCGATGATCATCCTGATAAAGAAGAGAAAGATGAATATCAGGAGAAAGAAGAAAAAAATCAACAAATCTAATTAAAGAAAAAAAATGGATAAGAAAAATACACAAAAAAGAGAAAATAAGAAAAAGAAATCAACAAGAGAGAAAAAAAAAAGAAGAAATCAAGAGAAAAAAAAAATCAACAGAAAAAATCCCCAAGAAAAAAAAATCATTAAAGATAAAATCCTCCTCAACGCACCAGGAATGGCACAGGATTCATGGTCGAGTTGGATAAATCCTCCATAGCCATACCGCTCCTTCAGGTTCGGCCACGACTCCGGCAGGATGTGGTTGTGCAGATCCAGCTTCAGGAAGGGCATGGCGAGGGCTGGCTGGTGGGGGGGGGGCGTTGGTAAGGGGAGGGAGGTCCTTCTTCACACTGTAGAGTAATCCTGGAAACATTTATTTATTTTAACCTTATTTTTCTTTATTTACTTTTTTTGTGTATTATGAATATATATGCGTGTCTGTGTGAATGTATATATACATATGTATGTATGTATGCACGCACGCACGCACGCACGCACGCACGCACGCACGCACACACACACACACACACACACACACACACACACACACACACACACACACACACACACACACACACACACACACACACACACACGCACATACATACACACACACACACAGACTTCCCTCCCTCTCTATTTTTCACGATATATTTGACCCTGTGTATACCTATATATCTGTTCTCACTCTCACTTTTATAGTCGCACTCCTACCCTCTTTTCCACTCTTAATCATACTCTTACCTCCCCCCCCCCCCCCTCTCTCGCTCCCTATCTCTCTCAATCTCTCCTTCTCTCTCTCTCTCTCTCTAAATCTCTCCCCCTCTATCTCTCACTCCTACTATATTAATTGTAAGTGACACAAGCACCAACCCTGAATTTTACACACATTTGTAACTTATATATTTGGGTAACTGAAATGTGTCCATATGGGTACTGTATAAAGATCCAATGAACAAGCTGTCCTCTCCTTTTAACACGTAACTATGCCATTAAAAAATAAGTCAACTAATCTTCCATTCACCTCATTATCTCCCTCTGAACCCGATGACCAACAACATTTAGCACTTCGATGGTTACAACGATAGAAACAACACAACTACGTATGGTAACACAAGTAGACATCGCAACACAACACACGGATGGTAAAAAACAATAAAAACACAACACTTACGACAAGCACAACCTCGTGAAACTTTTCTGGGGGATGAAGACCCGACTAATGACGAAAGTTTCAAGGCAAACCTCCTGCTCCTCCCGATGCCACTGGTATTCACCGGGTCCGATACCAGATACTCCTATTCACTTCTAATAACCGTAGCTATCGTGTGGTCTTCACTGATACTGAGACAGTACGTTACACGCTTTGAATAAGGCGGGAGGTAAATGTGTCTTTAGATAAATGCGAGTTGAGAGGACGCGTGAAATTTATTGATAAAGGGTGCATTGGTGGTCACTTCTACGCCTAGTAACAACAGAATGACCTTGGCAGTGCCCAGTTAACGTTACTGTCAAGGAGACATGCGATGTTCCTCCAAAAGCTACACTGTTTCTATGCAGAATGATAATATTGCTCGCTTTCTGTTGCAATCCTCTCTATAATCCGTGCACAAAGTAATTTTGAAAAAGTAATAAATTAAAAGTTTTTGTTATTGTGAAAGTGGCAACTCTCAGACTCGCTAACGTGATTGGCTCATGTGACGACAAAGCCT
>NC_091575.1:28866633-28881633 GCF_042767895.1 Penaeus vannamei
AGTAAATTAAAAGTTTTGTATCATTCATGGATGAAATCCATTTTTTACTATAAGTCCCTACAGTTAAAAAAAAATTTGCCTTGGCAGCATGTATGGTGTATGTACGTCTTTTCTTCAACATTTGGTGGATTTGCAAATATCTTTCAAATAGGTTGATTAGGAGCATTACCAAAAATGCTGATTATACAGAAACTCTAAAAGTTACTGCTCAAAGAAGTTGGTTTTCCATGTAAAGTACATGATAAATAAAACTTAACCAAAAACATTTTTAAAGCATGACTTTTCAGTGTATATCACTATTACACCAGCTTCATTGAAAATAACATCATGAACATATATCCCATAGGAAGAATGTTTTGGATTACCTCTTCACCATTATTCATAAAAAATAACTTCAAACTCCTAAAAAGTCATACTTGATGGGAAAAGAAAAAAAACACTGAAGATATGGTAAGATAGGCTTTATTTTTCCTACAGAAGTTCAAGACTTCCATAATCACACTAGATTTGCTTTACAGCAATACAGACCTCTGGGAAAAAAGGAACAGGGCTAGGATGCTGTGAAAGTGAACAAGTGTGAAGGAAGGGGAAAACACCGTGGGAGAGGAGAGAATGCCGGAAATGTTCCGAATCCTTCAAAGAAAGTAGAGCGAGACGAGGAAAAAATTATGTGAATAGAACTAGATGTACAGAAAATAAAGGATTAAAAAACTATTGCTGATCAGATTGCTCCGTAATAATTAAGACAATAAAAATAGGCATACATTTTTTCATTTTTCTCTACAACAGCAAAATATACAAGCATGTCTAAAAAGAGAAATCAGATTTAAGATTCAAACTTAACAAATCTTGACCCACTGGAGATACTAGCATCACTAGTACACTGGCCCAAACACTGTCAGTGCATTGGAATCTTAAACTTCATGTCCAATAGGGAGTTTGATTCTGCACTTGCTGTTATCATACATATACAGTGACACAATACATAAAATGTTCATGTGAACATATATACATTACTGTGTAAGAGACAGCACTACTGCACATTTGTAAGTGGGCACAACATTACAGTACTTGCATACACACGCGTATGCAAGCAGATATTCAAATATCAAAATTTCCAAGTAGAACAGTGTACTGTACAAGTAGTACAACCCGTATTATCAGAATAATAAATGCTGACGAGATGTTACACTCAGATCTCTCCAAGAAATTAGGGATATCTATTTTGCCACGAAATAAATTAATGATAATAAAAAACAACTAATCAACGCTGCAAAACAAATCTGCTATGTAAAAAAGAAAAGTACAAGGGAAGAGGCAGTAATATTAGTCAACATAATTTACAAACACTTTTCCTAATAAAAAAAAAAAAAAAAAAAGAAAGACAATCCCCGGTGTTTTCATGCACAGCTTACTCTCTTCCTCTTTACAATGCGGTGGTACTTTGGACAGCCAGTTAAGGAATAATAAAATCTGTATATAATACTATCACATGTACATTTTTATCAGAAGCTCTGATTTATTTATATTTTATTATTTTTTTTTTTAGCAGATTTTTTGTATTTTGTTTGCAAGAGCAACCTGAAATTTATTTTTTTTTGTTTTGTTTTCATATAAACTACATTTAACAGCATTTGTACAAACAAAATTTTCCAAAGAAAAAAGAGAGAAAAAAAAGATTTAAAAACATTCTATAGAGCCTGCAGAACCATGCTATTTGATGCAGTCAATCATCTTTTTTTTTTTTTTTTTTGTTTTTTTTTACTTCCAAAGATCAAGTAAAAAGCATATTATGCATATACATTTCTGCTTTGACAAAGAAGTGTTTGAGTTCCATATTAGAATACACGAGAGGTTATAAAAAAAAAAAGATTTAAATATTGAATAATGAAGAGAATTCCCGGTGACGAAACGACCCAAACAACCACAACAGTCTGGGAAGCTCTTTCATTTAACATTGTTTATTATTATTACCTTTTATGCACCTTTATATACAGTGATAAAAAAAAAAAATGAAGAAAAAAAAAATCCATCACCTTTAACAATCTTTGGAAAAAAAAAAGAGCTAAGGTAAATGACAATCACACATTATATCATTCTTACATAAAATAAGGTAACGAGAAAGAATCAAATTTATTAAAAGTAGCTTATGAGCAGTTCAAACACCAGGCCTGATGCATACATAATATATATATATATATATATATATATATATATATATATATATATATATATATATATATATATATATATATATATATATACAAACACACATACACATACATATGCATATACATATATACATATACATATAAGTACTACTGCATAGCCACACCAGATAAACCAAGTCAAACCACTTGAAGTGTATTTCATCATTCTATTATGACATATCACAGGGTCGGCAAAAGGGCAGTGTTGCATGGGCTGACTTCTGTAAGGTCCACCTAGCGTTGAAAAGTTGCGTCTTTGAGACATCTGAATGAGTAAAAAACGAAGTCTATTCAACAAGAATAACACTGTCCTGCTTTTGGTAAAACGCTTGCTTACAGTTATGGAAGGAAGGAGGGCTTGATGGAGAGTGGGAGAGAAATTACATTATATACCAATTATATATATGTGTGTGTGTGTGTGTGTGTGTGTGTGTGTGTGTGTGTGTGTGTGTGTGTGTGTGTGTGTGTGTGTGTGTGTGTGTGTGTGTGTGTGCATATGTGCGTGCGTATATACCTATATGTCTATATATACACTTACGCACATATATATATATATATATATATATATATATATATATATATATATATATATATATATATATATATATATATATATATATAAGTAGACAGATATAGATAGATATTTGTGACTGTTTCAAAATATCTCCCACTAAATTAAAAGTCAATACTTGACACTGAACTACCAGAAACTTAGCATTCACTACGAGTAAGAATGAAACTGATGTATTCTGTTTCTAAAATCTTTTGGGGCTGAATGCATTTGTTTCTTTATTTTCTTAAATATTTTTTCTCGGGAAAACAATCCTGAAATAAATTACGCAATCTTCAAACACTGATACCTATATGCATTGTAAATTTGTGTCCAAGTATTGATAGGATCCGAAAATGCTCGAACCCAACCCAAAGAAATTTTTTTTCCTTCCTATATAATCTAATAACTGCTAACAAATCAAGGAAAAGCTATCTACAACTGAGTCGTCTTCTACAAAGAGATATAGTTGCTCGCACACTTATCATTCGCACTGTTTATATCGAGGACGGTTTTCTTTTTTTTAGCAATACGTTATCACGGCTATATTGTTGTACCCTATGGCTATATCTATGTGTGACAGGGAGTTAGGAAGAAAACAAAAGGGAGAAAAAAAAAATTAAGTGGGGGATTAATTCATACAGGCATAATTAAGAATTACAAAGACATCTTCATAATCTCTCAAAAGTATAAAGATGAAAAAAGAGATATATATAAATTAAAATAATGAAAAAGAGAGAAAAATACAAACTATTGCTTCCATTAAACCCTGAAAGTTCTTGTTTAAGCTAAGGTCAGTCCTTTGAGAATGAACAAGATGTCATCTCATTCTGAAATTCAGAAAATGATCAACTTCCGCTGGAAAACGACAATTGAAAATAAACAAAGAGACAATGTGTTCTACAATTAATTGAATGGGAGGGGAGGGATGGGGAGGAGGGGGAAGAAGGGAGGGGGTAAAACCAGCATGGCATCTATACAAGGTGCTATCTGCCTACAGGTTTATGCTTACACAGCCTTTCTTACCATAGTATATTCAAATAGAAAATAAAAATTCATCTGTTGAGGTCCTATCCATTCTATGTATAAAATCTAAATTCTTGTTTTTTTTTTTGTTTGTTTTTTTTTACTTTTTTCTTTCTTTCATTTCTTTATCATTACAATGCACACAGAAGTGAGGACAAAAGAAGATTAAACATGTACATATATGTATGGATATTATTATTGTGTTCATAAAAAAAATAATAAAAGAAAAAAAAAGAGAAAGTCATTTAGACCATCACAATATTCATAATTAACTCACAACGTGCGATGATGGCTGGGGGATGCAGCCGATGACCTTTAATTATCATTTTTTTTTTTTTTTTTTTTCAAGCTCTTTCTTCCACTGTTCTCTCCTTTCCTATAATTTTCTTTTCATATTTGTTTCCTTGCCAGCGACGCATTTCTTGAAGCGGATCTGCATGTATATACAACATTTATCCTTTCATCTTCCTCTCCTCTTGGTTTTTCAACTCTTTGCCAGTGACGATGCATCTCTTCAAGCGTTTTTTTTCGCAAGCATGCATTCATTTAGTTCATTCTATCTAATATATTTTATTCATTTTTTTAAAAGTTTATCACAAAAAGGCATGCTTTGGGGCACACCCAAACCCAACCAGTCTCGGATTAGCAGCAGCATGAAACAGCACCAGTTAAAATGCCTGTAGAATCAAGCAAACTTAAAGACCTTGGTCCATCATCGGAAAATACTGTATGCATGCTTGAATGACATGCCATTCCAAAATGAAGAATCTATGAGCTTTTTGTGTTCTTTTTATAATTCTTTAAAAATCCTTTTAAATATCTATATGAATACACACATATACACTCTCACGGACACACTTCATCATTTTGATTTTTATTCTCGAGATAAAATTGAAGAGAAGTTGGAGATTGAAAATGAGAAAGAAAATGGAAACACCATGCAATTCATACGTCTGATATGTGTCAAAGGACTTCAATTTTGAAAGCGTGAAAGAAAAGAAAGAAAAAAAAAACTCACAACAAAGAAAATCTTCAATTCAAAGTCAGTCACTATCTGGTTTCCAGTATTCATACAAAATCTCTATTCAAATAAATAAAAAAAAAAAAATGAAAAATACAAAAGACGGAAAAAAACATAAAAACGCCACCAACAACAACAACCTGTCATCACTTTACACATTGTATAAAGTTGAGAGAAGAGATTTTCCATCCACCACTTCTTTTCCACCAGCACCAAATGTGTCTGTTAGCTGTTCTATTTTTTTATTTTTTTTATTTTTTTATATCCCTTCTGTTTGTGACATTGTCTGTTATCAGAGAGAGAGAGAGAGTTTTTTTTTAATCGAAAAGACAAAAGTTCAATATATATATGTTGTTTTTTCACTATCTCTTCTTGTTGGTTTGTCATTTCAAAAGCTTCGAACTCTAAGAAAAATTGAGTCACTGCAAGTGTGTACTTTTCTTCTTCATTTTTTTTTTTCTTTCTTTTCTTTTTCAGTTTCTCATTCATAACTAATTATCAAAGTCTTTATCATCTGTCACCTTGAGAGACACCATATTACGAAGACAGAAATGTTGTCTGCTTCCACTAAAAATACTGATATAAAAAATTATCACTAACACTCCTCAAAAAATAACAGTAATCAAGCAGTTTATAATATTGAAAAAAAAAAGAAAAGAAAAAGAAATCATTATCATATCTTATCAGTCGTATCACCAACTACAATACCAATTGTCAATAATACTACTAATAATACCAATATCAAAATCAATTATAACAATACAAATAATTAAGATAGTAATAATAATCATAATGAAAATGGCAATCATAAAATAACAATAGCAATTATAATACATACTTCTAGTACTACTACAACTACCAATAAAATAACCGCAATAGTAGTAACAATGATAGCACTTTCTCATCCAGCACTGCATCGCCACAGTCAAATGAATGCCAAGGTCACATGCCTCTCAAGAAATACCCCCACAGAGCCACTGTATTCGCACCATCGCCATCATGACTTGTCAATCACAATACGAGGAAAGGGGAAAAAGAAAAAAATAATAATAATAAAAAGAAAAGAAAAAAGAAATAAATGGAAAGCAAGTCACACTTTCCCCCTTTTATTTATTTTTTGTCTTTCTTCCTTTCTTTCTTTCTTTTACCCTTTCCTTACAAACAAAATCATTCAAAATAATCCTATTTTACACAATGTCCATTCTCTTCTACTTCAACTAAGATATTTTCTGTCTATTATCATAAAGCTTTTTTCTGTCTTTCTTTTTTCCTCCCCTCTTTCTTTCCATCATTTTATTGTATAATTTCTCTTTCTATCCTTCACTAAAAGGGCTAGAGCACTCCCGTCTCGTCCATTAATGGCAACGACGCTGTGTCCATTCCATCATCCTTCTTGTGTCCCCTCTCGTATATGTCTAAATTGCTTCCTGCAAGAGAGAGGTGAAAATATGGAATTTAGTGGCTGATTTTACCTGAAATACTGATTCTGTTGAGGGATCAGGAATCCATTAATGTAAATCTGTTACACGGTTCTGCTACTGGGTCAGAAACATTAGCTTTGTTCTGTTACAAGACATGTTATGGGATTCACTAATCCCATAACGTTTTGTTGAAATCTGTTGTTGTGGGATCAGTGATGTTCTAGCTGAAGTCAGTTATGCTGGGGTTCTAGTAACCTTATCTGACTGAAATCATACTTAAGGCAGAGAATATAATTACCTTGGCTAGGTCTATGTATACTATCAACGGAAATACAGGAGACAAACCCAACACTATTCCTTGTTCATATCCTAAAAATATATTTGTGAACAATCAGGATCCACAGTGCATGAATACCTCAGAAATCTGTTCAATATTACTATGCATTTATATCACTAGCTAAAACATTTTGAAACCAGCAGCCTATATGTTCCTAGCTTGGGGAAGTAATTGCAATGTACCCAAAAGGGGGACTTGACGGCCAAAGGTGGATTAATAGAACCCAGCCCTTAGAGATCCTGACGTTATGTTAAGTGTGTAGCTGTGAGGGATTAGTGTAGGATTTCTTCAACATGATTCTGAAGGTTTCACAGGATAGGAGAAATGGGTGGAAGGTTACCTTTGCTTTTGCTGGTTCTCTTAACTGGGTAATGTTCCTTGTGGGAGAGAACTGGACAGCTTAGTTTTAATTTGAAGTTTTGGTAAATGTGTTTTCCTGGTTAGGACAATTAGTTGACGTTTGGTTACGATGAGGTGATTGAGGTTCCTAGTTTAGTATGACTTAGGGATTTATTTTGTTAAGTTTAACTGATTACGGTTTTTAGGTTGTGTAAAAGAGAGAGGATGAGCATCTACTGGTTAGGATAACTATGAGGAATTCTAATAATTCTAAATGAATAAGGTAGACACAAAAGAAGTGCTTCTGATTTGTAAAAAATTTAATAATACTTAGTTTACAACCATAAATTTGCTAATGTAAAAAACACAAGTTATTGGTTAGATTTTCTAAACCTTTAGATACAAGCCAGTAATCTTTCTACAATCTCAAAAAAGAGTGAAGAAGAATAAATAAATACCAGAGCATAACACATCTTCCTCCTACTCACCCGATTGTTTACGATTTTTTGATGATCTTTCTTCAGGTATGAATGCAGCCACCAGCAGTGCACAGATAACCATTAGAGCACCAAAGACAAATGGTGGGCCAGGCACCAGTTTTGGGCTACTGGTGACATGGTGGGAGGTGCCATTCCCAGATGCTGAGCTGTTGGGCTGAAAAGGCAAGTACACAATAAAATGCGTATCCGAGGGCTAATTCAGATGGGGGTATAGTCTAATTCTTAATCATAGTAATGTGGCTTGGAAGGAGGTCAACAAATTTTCAGAACATATCTATGATAATATCTTCTTGAATAGCATGAACCTGATCTGATAATCCAATCTAATGATAATGAACAAAATATTAAATGTAATGATTCTAAATATCACTTGGGACACACAAAACATAAGCAACTCAATCTTTGAAGAATTGATAATAAGAAACGTCTTCACAAAAGGTCTTGTTTATACTACTTACTCTCTGCTCTCCACCTTCTGCCTTGTCTATATTTAGATCCATTTGGAAGAGATAGAATATGAAGCCGAAGACTGCGGGGCCGAGACCAGAGCACAGGCCTCTCATCCCGGTGATGATCCCCTGCACAACTCCTGCAACATGTGAGAAAGGGAGGAATTAGCATTTTAATTGGACAATCTATGGGAAGGTTTAATTGTGGGCTGGTCTTGAGTGTTTTGCCCACCTATGGAGAGAAATCATGGAAGAGAGGAGGTGTTGAGAAAGATAAAAGGAATGAAATATATAGGTGGAAGACAAGACAAAGATAAAAATTAAAATATCACAATAAAGCTTACACACTAAAAAAGTTGAAAAGAGGTGTAGCATTAACATGCATCACGGGTGTAGCAAGATGGATTGAAGAGATAAAGATGGGTGGAAAGAGTACACTGTTTAGAATGCATTGAAAAGATTTTGTCTGGGAACTCACTCACATGTTCTGGCACAAGAAACAGGGAAGAATTACAACACTTTTGAGATGATTTGTGAAATGACTTGATCACTGCTTCAGGGAGAAGCAGCATAAGAGGGGATTAAGTTGTAATGGGAGAGGTAGAAGAAATAAGAATTGTCTGTAAAAAAAAAATCGCATATGAACACACAAAAAAAGAGAGGGGGGATGAAAAATACGCTAAAAAAGAGAATGAGTGGGAAATAATTCTTAACAGATCAATGACGATACCAACAGCAACAACAATGACACATCATACCATGCAACACCATACAAAATACACTATACATAGTTACATCATAACAAAGCTTCAACCACCACAAGTCCCTCTCTCACCCTACCTTGCTTATCAACATCAGAGTGAGTGCTGACATAGGCACTAATGGCTGGGTAGGTGATGGAAGATACAGCTGCTAGAAGACCCGCTGCCCACATCATCCACATCTTTGAGCCAAAGCCGTACCACATGAGCTGGAGCATCTCAAATACGAGGCCCACCTGCAAGTCGTTAAAAAGTGTTACCAATGTTATTAGATAGACACTTTACATGAAATCCACTGTTAGAAACATTCATGTACATATCAAAATATCTGAAGCACAAGGCCAACCTGGAAGAAGTGAGTGAATAAATTGAGGAATTCAATAACAGAAAAAAGGAAAATAATAAAAATAGAAATCTAAACAGACATACCAAAAAATCTAACAAAGATCAGATAAGAGGATGACACTAAAAACAGCTCCAACTCAGCCTGCCAAAGCTAAGGGTTTTTATTCTTAGTGACTGCTACATCAGCCCAAGCATAAACAAAAGTTCAACCTGCCAACTCTCTCATTTACTCGGGAAGATGCTAACTTTATCCATTTGGGAAAACACCTCGGGGAAACACCTTTTTGGCACAAGAAGGAGAGGACTCTTTCCTTTTGACTGAGAATCCTGTATATACCACAAATACCTAATGATACACAATCTCTTGATTTTTCACATCTTTTTTTGACTAATATAACACAAAACAAGAACTTGAAAAACAATTATTTACTATTATATGAACTGTGCATTTCTTCCTTTATAACTATTAGACAGAATCCACAACTCAAAAGCAAATTAAACAAAAGGTACCCAAAGAAAGGAATGAAACTAGCACCTACCATAATAACATGTTTGTTTGACAACTGCTTCATGAGCAGACTCAGCAACGCAGTCTGTGCGACAACGGAGAGGATGCCCACCACAGCAATGAATGTTGCAACCATTGGTGCAGTGAAATCCATAACCTGTTGAGAAAGAATGTCCACATTAGTATCATTTTAGTTTGCACTACAAAGAAAAAAACTTTTCCCCCATGACAATTTGATAACTGAAATATATTTTTCACATTCTTCATAATTGCTTGGTTATTTTTGTTCTATCAATAATATTCTCCATTAACCAACACTTCTCAGATAATATTTGTCATTCATAAAATCTCTATCACTTTGAAAGATAGAGGCCTAAATAACATAAAAAACAAACTCAGACACAATACAAGACACCTACCAAGCTGAGGTACACAAAGAAGCAGGAGTACTGGCCAGCCTCGGGCAGATAAGACAGGAGCACTGTCACACTGATGAGGAGGACATTGCGATCTTTGCTCACTTTCCACAAAGCCTGCGATCAAGATAATGAGTTATGGTTAATACTATCATTTTCAGTAACTGCTGTCATTAAATTTCATCACCGCTAACATAACTATCGAAATTGTATATTCTATTGTTATCATTTATATTATTTTTTTCATTGCCATGACATAATCATCAACATTATGATGATCTTTATTCTTGTCATCATTACCATCGTCAAATCAAACAATATCCACTTTCCCTGGATGAAAAAAAAACAGACTTAAAACATGTCTATATTTTCTCTTGCCTCTCAATTAGAAAATAAAAGAACAGTATGAGAAAAATAAAGAAAAGATATGGAGAGTGATAAAAAGAAGATATCCCAAGAAACAAAGAGAGGAAAGAAGAGAGGACGAGGAGAAGGAAAGAGAAGAGAGGAGGGAGAGGAAGGAGAGAAAGGAGGGGGAGGAGAAGGAGGAATAAGAAAAAAGAAGAAAGGGAATGAAGGGATACATCTTCACAAAAAACAAAATCATAAAAAGCAACAATAAAAGGAAAGAAAAGAAAAGAAAAAAAGATAGAAAGAAGAAGGAAAAAATACACAAACCACCCTGGTCCTCACCGAGAAGGGGTCTGCCTGCTCCCATGAGATGTGTGCGCTCCATGATGATGATAATCTGAGCTTCTCCGGTAAGGACTCCGGTACGGCAACCAGGATGAAAAAGACGTCCAGCACCGCTATCGCTGTCGCCAAACCCACCACCAGGTCATCACTGAACACCTGGTAGAGACGAAAATGAAAATGTTAATTCTAAGAAGACTTATAGCAGTCATAATAACAGCAACGATGGTGTGGTAGTTGTGATGATACTGATGGTTCTACTAATTCTAATACTATTACTGATGGCAATCTTTATAAATAGAATAAAAATGAGAAGCTTTATTAAATTATTTTAAATTACTGATACCTTTAATAAAATAACAATAACAATCATTACGTCATCATCTTCATAAGATGATGATGATGAAGATAATGATGATGACAATAGCATAATGATCAATAAATGGCATCAATAATAAAGATTAGACAATGAGAATAACAATGAGCAAAATCTTTTATGATAAATTGAAGGAGAAATAATCTTTATCATGATAGCCAGTCAAAAACTGAGCATAAATCAAGTAACAAATGAAAAGCCTCTTACTACATATGAGAAGGAAGAAAAAATAATGAAAAAAACAGACTTCTTCAAATAGTTCCGAAAGTTTCTGGCCCCACTAATGGCTTACTAAGAGATTTTTCTTTCTTTCATTCCCATGGCAACTTCTCTTGACTAATTTTTCGACTGTACTTGTTCTTCTGTATTATTGCTCTGGAAACGGAAACCTGGGCATTTTTTCACATTCTTGGAGAGGGAGAGGGTTTATAAGAACTATGTGCACCAACAAATGTACACAGGCCTACAAATACACCTAATTTCAGAGAAAAAATGTGACCAGCCACTTCCACACAAACTCAAAGCCACAAGCATTCCTATTCCTCCCTCCCTCCCTTTTCCTTTTACTCTCCCCAATCTTTCTTTTTTTCACTTCCCTTCCTTTCCCTTCTTTTGCTTTCTCTTGTTTTCTCTCTTCCCTCCTAATCTTTTCTTTCCCTCTTATTTTCTTCTTTCCTCTCCTCTCTCCTCCCCATTCTTCTTTCTTCTCCTCTCCATCCCCTCCCCTCACCTCCCCTTATCACGCCTTCACCTCCCCTCTCCTTCCGTCCCCCTTTCCCTCCCCTTCTCTCCCCTCCCATACCCCTTCCCCCTCCCTTTTCCCCATCACCCGTTCCCCTCTCTCCTCCATTCCCCCTCCCTCTTCCCCTCTCTCCTCCATTCCTCCTCCCTCTTCCCCTCTCTCCTCCATTCCTCCTCCCTCTTCCCCTCTCTCCTCCCCTCCCTCTCCCTCTTCCCCTCTCTCCTCCCCTCCCCCTCCCTCTTCCCCTGCCTTCCTCCCGAAACTCACAGTGCCCAGGTAGGCCCCGAGCGCCGGGGAGGTGACGAGGCTGGCGGCGAACGTGGCCGAGACCAGGCCGTAGGCGCTACTGCGGTCGGTCTCGTCGGTTACGTCGGCCACGTAAGCGAACACGATGCTGAATGTGACGGCGAACACCCCCGACATGCTGATGAGGGCGAAGTACCACCTGGGGGATAAAAAGACGGTTAATGAAGCGTCTAAATGGGATGATATTTTGATATTTCGAGTAAAATAAAAAAACGAACAGTAGATGAATCATTAGCTACCTACCTACTATATACACACACAAATGGAAGACTTCCAAACACTAAAACCTATCCATATCACAAAATCACCAACATTACATGACTTACGTTACATAAACTCAAAGCAAAACAATCACTGTTACTTATCTAAACAGACAGATCAGAAGGGAAGAGAAAAAAAAAACCCGGACGAGGAACACCTACCATGTGTTGATCTTCATGAACGGGATGGGCAGGCATGTGAAGAACACGGTGATGAACAGGAAGAACTTGCGACCCCACAGGTCAGACAAGGCGCCGATCAGGGGGGCACTCAGGAAGGACAACAAACCCTGCCAAGGAAGAGAACGGTTGTTAAAATGCTTTCCCTTGTTATTACTGTTGTTGTTAGATTGCGAAAAAAAACAAATATGGAGTAAAAATGCTACAATGGATGTTTTACATCTAGACTTTCGGATAAGTGAAAACAAATTATTCTTGTCATTGTTATTATTGTTGTTCTTGCGACTTGCTGCTACTCTTATTCTTCCAAGACAGCTCGTGCAAATTACACATCTTCGTGTTTATGAACAGCATTCTCTCTTCCTCTGTTAAATTCCAAACAATCCTCTACAACAACAGATGGCCCGAAGACCTTCAACTCGCCAATGTGTTGACAGCGGACACAAGCTTCGTCTTTTCATCGTAAAATGTACCTTCTGCATACGAGAGCGACACCAAATACGACTTAAACTAAGAACAAACACACGACGAAGGGCAACTTCTGAGGACACGACGCGAAAATAAACAAAAGAAAGTTACCCAAACTTTATGAATAAAAGAAATTTACTTGTGTAACTAATCAACGTATCAACAAAAATCTTTATACAAATGAAAATATAAAACTAAATCTGCTTTCTTGGACATCAGCGTCTCCATATATCATTAAGTGTTCATTATGATTATCATTACTCTCTCCACTTACAAAATATGAAAAAAAAACTCTTGATCTTGAGTCTGAAAAAATAAATATCTGAAAACTTACTTTCACCATTCCAAGATAAATATTTTATATAAACTATTATCATTATCATTATCCCTTATTCCTCCTCCAGTTGTACAATCATGATTCAACCTTACAACATAAAAAAAAACAGTACAACATTACCGCAACTTACGATCAAGCGACCAACTCAACTTAACAACCAAACAACAAAGTAAATTCAACAACCAAACGACACAATTAAACTTATTACTAACCAGCTCAACTTCACCAAACGACCTGCCCCCCCCTCCACCCCCCCCCCCAAAAAAAAAATATCACACGCAACGCGCAAAAAGAAAAAGGAGGAGGAGGAAGAGGTGGAGAAGATAAAAGAAGAAAAAGAAGAAGAAAAAGAAAAAGACGAAGACGAAAAGAAGAAGAAAAAAGAAAAAGAAAAGACGACGACTTGACAAAAAGCACGCGACCTCTCGACCGTCACAGCGACACAAAATGCAGGAGGGAGAGGGAAGTATTCCGACTTAAACTCGCTCGCTTCCCGCTTTCTTTGGTGTCCTTATTGTGATGACGTCAGGTGGTGTTCGGAGGGTGATGCTGAGTTCAGTCTCCCTGAGTGACATTTTAACATAGGGCATCAGGTACAAATACACACGCACACACACTTTCTCTCTCTCTCTCTCTCTCTCTCTTTCTCTCTCTCTCTCTTCCTCTCTCTCTCTCTCTCTCTCTCTCTCTCTCTCTCTCTCTCTCTCTCTCTCTCTCTCCTTCTCCTTCTCCTTCTCCTTCTCCTTCTCCTTCTCCTTCTCCTTCTCCTTCTCCTTCTCCTTCTCCTTCTCCTCCTCCTTCTCTCTCTCCTTCTCCTTCTCCTTCTCCTTCTCCTTCTCCTTCTCCTTCTCCTTCTCCTTCCATCCTTCTCCTTCTCCTTCCCTTCCCTCCCTCTTTCTCCATCCTTCCCTCCCTCTTCTCCATCCTTCCCCTCCATCCTTCCCTCCTCTTTCTCCCTCTCCCTCCCTCCTTCCTTTCCTCTTTCTCTCTCTCCTCCCTCCCTCTCCTTCCCTCTTTCTCTCTCTCCCTCCCTCTCCTCTCCCTCTTTCTCCATCCTTCCCTCCCTCTTTCTCCATCCTTCCCTCCCTCTTTCTCATCCTTCCCTCCCTCTTTCTCCATCCTTCCCTCCCTCTTTCTCCATCCTTCCCTCCCTCTTTCTCCATCATTCCCTCCCTCTTTCTCCATCCTTCCCTCCCTCTTTCTCCATCCTTCCCTCCCTCTCTCTCCCTCCCTCCTTTTCCCTCTCCCTCTCTCCCACAAACACACACACAAACAAACTCCCTCAATCACCGTCAATGCAATAATAGATCATATTAGTGTTACAGTCATAAAGAGTCATAAACAGTCATTATTGTAGTTGCCATAACTATCATCTTCATTCTCATTCTCATTATCAAATTACAAATCTATTCATGTAACAGGTTATGAAATTACTATTAACATTATAATCATGATTACAATTTCTATTATCGGGGTGGAGAGAGAGAGAGAGAGAGGGAAAGGAAGAAGACGAAGAAGGAGAAGAAGAGGAGAAAATGTGTGTGTGTGTGTGTGTGTGTGAGTGAGTGAGTGAGTGAGTGAGTGAGTGAGTGAGTGAGTGAGTGAGTGAGTGAGTGAGTGAGTGGTCGTGTGTGTGTGTGTGTGTGTGTGTGTGTGTGTGTGTGTGTGTGTGTGTGTGTGTGGGTGTGAGTGAGAGAGAGAGAGAGAGAGAGAGAGAGAGAGAGAGAGAGAGAGAGAGAGAGAGAGAGAGAGAGA
>NC_091575.1:28886633-28889133 GCF_042767895.1 Penaeus vannamei
GAGAGGGAGAGAGGGAGAGAGGGAGAGAGTGAGAGAGTGAGAGAGTGAGAGAGGGAGAGAGGGAGAGAGGGTGAGAGGGGGGAGGGAGGAGACGTGCAAACGCGTGCTGGCCTACTCCCCCGTGTAGCAATCTCATGGCACAGCGTCCCAGAGCCTCCGTTCATTCTTCACGCGGAGGCCGAATGGCGCGCTCTTCTCTCCTCTCGCTAAACAAACGTACGCACGCACGTACGCACGAACTCGAATCAATACTCGCCACCCAAAAAGAGGAAGAGAATGGAAAGGAGAAAGAGAGGGAAGGATAGGAGAAAAAGAGGGAAGGAGAGGAGGAAGAGAGGTGGTGGACAGGAAGAGGGTGAGAGAGAGAGAGGGTGAGAGAGGGTGAGATAGATAGATAGATAGATAGATAGATAGATAGATAGATAGATAGATAGATAGATAGATAGATAGATAGATAGATAGATAGATAGATAGATAGATAGATAGATAGATAGATAGATAGATAGATAGATAGATAGATAGATAGATAGATAGATAGATAGATAGATAGATAGATAGATAGATAGATAGATAGATAGATAGATAGATAGATAGATAGATAGATAGATAGATAGATAGATAGATAGATAGATAGATAGATTAGATAGATAGATAGATAGATAGATAGATAGATAGATAGATAGATAGATAGATAGATAGATAGATAGATAGATAGATAGATAGATAGATAGAGATAGATAGATAGATAGATAGATAGATAGAGAGAGAGAGAGAGAGAGAGAGAGAGAGAGAGAGAGAGAGAGAGAGAGAGAGAGAGAGAGAGAGAGAGAGAGAGAGAGAGAGAGAGAGACAGACAGACAGAGACAGACCCAAAACAGACAGAAAAACAAAAACAAGAATACGAATACGAACGACAACGACTTAAAAAAAAAAAAATAATAAATAACAACGAAACGCGAAAGACAGAAATAAAACACATTAAAAAGGAAAAGAAATGAAAAGAAAAGAGTACAAAGACCCCTAAACAGCCTAAAGAACTCCGCCCATCCGAACATGTCCCTCGCTCCCTCGCAGCTAATATGAGCATCGGCCAGAGGACGGAGGCAGGGAGGGGGAGGGGGAGGGAGGAGAAGTAGGGAGAGGAGGGAAGAGGGAGAAGGACGGAGAGGAGGGAGGAGGAAGAGGAGGGAGGGGGAGGGAGGAGAAGTAGGGAGAGGAGGGAGGGGAGAGAGAGGAGAAGTAGGGAGAAGAAGGAGGAGGGAGGCGGAGGGAGGGGGAGGGCAAGGGGAGGGGAGAGGGAGAGGGAGAGACCGGAGGGAAGGGGAAGGAAAGGGAGAAAGGAGGGGAAAGCAGGAGGCAAGGCAGAGAGAAAGAGCCAGAAGAAAAAAAAAGTGGGAAAGATCGTGGAAGTGAAGGAAAGGGCAGGAAAGGGGACACGAAGAGAGAAAGAGAGGAAGTGAGCGGGGGAGGAGGGGGAGGGGGGAGGGGGGAGTCAAAAACGTTCACTGCGGCGCCGACTGAATGGCGGAGGAGGTGCACGACCCGCCGGATAAGAATGGACGGAAAAGAGAGGCGAGAGAGAGAGAGAAAAGTGGCACACGAAAGACCGAAAGAGTAAAAAAAAAAAAAAAAACAAAAAAAAAAAACAATTGAGAGAAGATAGTGAGTGAGTGAAGAAGGAAAAATAAGAGAGAGAAAGAGAAGATGAAGAAGAGGGGGGGGGGATAGACAGATAGACAGAGAGGAGGAGACAAAGAGAGAAGAGAGAAGGAGTCAAAGAGAAAGAGAGAAGGAGACAGAGAGAGAAACAGAGGAGAGAGAGAGAGAAAAGAGAAAGAGAGAAGGAGACAAAGAGAGAAAGAGAGAAGGAGGCAGAGAGCGAAAGAGAGAAGGAGACAGTCCGAGGAACCCGCCAACGAGACCCCGTCAGCCGAAAGGACGAAGAGCCACCCCCCCTCCTTCCCCCCCTCCTCCCCCCTCTCCCCTTCCTTCCCCTCGCAGTTTCGGTTGCAGGTGAGGCGCTGTTCACCCGCACTAACCTTGACCCACATCTTTCCCCCGGCACATACACGCACACGCACACGCACACGCCGGCAGGGGGACAATGTCACGCCAATCCTCCCCGCCCCCCTTCATTTTCTTTAACCGCCCCTCCCTTCCCCTCACCCCCCCTCACCCCTCCATCTTGCAACAATGTTAGGAGATGGACATAGAGGGAGAGATGGGGGGGGGGGGTAGGGGAGAGGGAGAGAGAGGGTGAGAGAGGGGAAGGAGGGAGGGAGAGAAAGAGATTGGGGAGAGGAAAGAGGGAGAGAGGGTGAGAAGGGGGAGAGGGGAGAGGGAGAGGTGGAGCAGGAAAAAGAGAGAGATGGGGAGACAGGACAGACGGAGAGGTGGGGAGACAGGAAAGAGAGAGAGATGGGGAGACAGGAAAGAGAGAGATGGGGAGACAGGGAAGAGGGAGAGAAGGGGGCAGAAGAGAGACGAAGGAGGGAGAAAG
>NC_091575.1:28891633-28894133 GCF_042767895.1 Penaeus vannamei
GAAAGAACATGAGAGAAAGAACGAAAGGGAAAGAGAGAGAGAGAGAATTCTACCCACCCTGCCAGCGCCACGCCAGGTAAATAAATTAGCGCACAAAAAGGTAAAATGCATCCTATCAAGCAGATTGCCGATTAACTCCACGGGCCGTTTTTTGCTGTGCTTGTTGTTGTGGTGGTTGTTGTTGTTATTGTGGTTGTTGTGGTTGTTGCTGTTGTTATTGTGGTTGTTGTGGTGGTGGTTGTTATAGCGGTTGTTGTTGTGGTTGATATTGTGGTTGTTGTTATTACGGTTGTTGTTGTTATTGTGGTTGTTATTGATTGTTGTTGTTCTGGTTGTGGTTGTTGTGATTGTTGTTATTGTGGTTGTGGTAGTGGTTATTGTTATTGTGGTTGTTATTGTAGTTGTTGTTGTGGAGGTTTTGCTACAGTTGTTACTAAGGTAAAATCTGTGGTTGCAGTTCGTGTTGCAGCTGTAGTTTTTTTTCCTTTAATGTGATTGCATCTGTAGTGGCTTTTTGCGATTGTATCTGTCACTGTGGCTTCCGCTATCTGTTGTGGTTGAATCGGTTGTGATATCCGTTTATGCTGAGGTTGTATGAGAGAGAGAGAGAGAGAGAGAGAGAGAGAGAGAGAGAGAGAGAGAGAGAGAGAGAGAGAGAGAGAGAGAGAGAGAGAGAGAGAGAGAGAGAGAGAGAGAGAGAGAGAGAGAGAGAGAGAGAAAATCGGCAAACGAAAAACAGGGAAAGGCGTAATAGGACCTCAAAACAGACGGGAAAAAGCGAGAAAAGGAAAAAAAAATAAGAAAGGTACCAAAAAGACGGAACAGAGAAGGAGAACGCAATCTAAGAAAGAGAACAGAGAAGAGAAGAATAAGAAAAAGACCGAAAGAACGGAAGAGACGAGGGGAACGATAAAGAAGAGAAAGCGAGAAGGAAAAAGAGGATATGAATGGGGAAATGAAGAAAGAGGAGAGGACAAAGGCGAGGCTGTTGGTCAAACAAAGAGGGAGGGGGGTAAAGGGAGAGAGAAGAGAAAAAAAAAGGAAAGGCATGAGGAAATAGGGAGGGAGGGAGGGAGGGAGGGAGGGAGGAGGGAGGGAGGAGGAGGGAGGGAGGCAGGGAGGGAAGGAGAGAGAGAGAGAGAGAGAGAGAGAGAGAGAGAGAGAGAGAGAGAGAGAGAGAGAGAGAGAGAGAGAGAGAGAGAGAGAGAGAGAGAAATGGAATGTTAGAATCAAATGAACAAGAAAACACAAAAGAAAAAAAAAGAGATACGAGAAAAATGAAGAGAGAGAGAGAGAAAAAAAAACAATGAAAAACGGAACACAAGGAGACAAAAGGAAACAGAGAATAAACCGGAGAGATAAAGAAGAAAACGGAAGGAAAATGAACCAAGATGCAAACCCTACGGAGGAGGAGACGCCCCTCGCACCCCACCCCCCTCCCCACTCCCCCTATTCCTACCCCCCCAATCCCCACTCCCCTCTCCTCTCTTCCTCCTCTCCCTTCTCTCTCTCTCTCTCTCCCTCGTCCGGCCCCTCATAAGTCTTTCATCAGTGAGATTCGAGAGCCATGCTGCAGAGGGGAAATGCCGGAAAAGGGGAGCTATTGTAGCAGAAAGACGAAGGTTCTAAAAAGGGGGGGAGGGAGGAAGGGGGAAGGGGGAAGGGGGGGAGAGAGGGGGAAATGGAGACGACTTGTTTCCTTTGTACAGGTACGTAGAGGATTATCACACAATGAGGGTATACACGTGGAGGGACGTCTCTCTCTTTCTCATTCCCTTTCTCTCGTTTCTCATTTCTTAATCTCTCTCTCTCTCTCTCTTACTCACTCACTCTCTCTCTCACTTACTCATTCACGTCATTCTCTTAACAATAACAACAACAATAATCAATAGAATCATTACCATTCACAACAGCAATGATCACAACAACAAAAGTAACAACACAAACTACATATACAACATAGAAAAAAATAATAACAAGAAAATAAACGAAAAAAGAAAAAAAAACTCATAAACCACCACTCATCGTAACTCTTACCTTTATCCCCATAATGAGGCCGTTCATGAGGAAGGTGTGATCCGGGAAAGTCTTGTTCAGGGCCTGCGAGGGAGAGAGAAACAAAGAGCGAGTTATTTATCTATCTTTTTTTTAATCTGTTCATTTGTTTTCGAAGGGCTTGTGGAAGGTTTATGCGACTGACAAGAAATTGATGATGTCTAGACACTATGATTAATGTGATGCATATATAAACAATCATATATGAATATAACACACACTGGCACACGTACAAATACACATACGCGAGTGCATACATGTGCGCGCGCGGACACACACGGACACACAGGCGCGCGCGCGCGCGCACACACACACACACACACACACACACACACACACACACACACACACACACACACACACACTAATTTCTACACAGAAACAAGAAAACAGCGGTAATCAAATAATACAATATAATTTTAAAAATTGTAATACATTAAATTTA
>NC_091575.1:28911633-28921633 GCF_042767895.1 Penaeus vannamei
AAGAAAAAAAGGAACACGCGGCAACTCATGGAAATACAAAGGAGGAAACTGGAAGGACGAAAAAAAAAAAAAAAAAAAAAAAGCGGCAACTCATGTGCTTGGGCGAGCGAGCAAGCAAGCACTAAAGAACTCCGGACAAGAATACCCATTTCGCCGCGGGCCATCCGGGTCGGATCGCAATCGCAGTGCCCCGTTACAGCACACGCCCTCCCCCCTCCCCTGCCCCTCCTCCTACCCCTTCCCTCTCTCTATTCCCTTCATCCTTCTTCTTCCTCCCCCACCCTTTCCCCCTCCTCCTCTCCCTCCCTCTATTCCACTCCCCCTCCTACCCCTTCCCTTCCCCCTCCTCTATCACCCTTCCCTCCTGCTATTCCCCATCCCTTCCTCTACCCCCTCCTACCACCCCTCCCTCTCCCCAACCCCACCCCCTCCCACCCCGACACAAAACATCCACCCGCGCAGTTGGCACCGCGGGGGGTTCGTGGTCGTAGCTTTGGCACTTCTGGGGGGTGGGAGGGAGGGAGGGTGTGTGGGAGAAGGGAGGGACGGAACGAGGAAGGGAGGATGGAGGGGGAGGGGAGGAGGGAAGGAAGGAGAGAGGGAAGGAGAGAGGGAAGGAGGGGAAGGGAGGGGAAGGGAGGGGAGGGGAGGGGAGGGGAGGAGGGAAGGAGGGAGTGAGGAAGAGGTCTAAGAGGGAGGGAGAGGGATGGCAGGGTGGAGGGGGTGGAGGGGGGGGGAGAAGGAAGGGAGAGGGAGGGGAGAGAGGAGGGTGAAGGGTGGGAGATGGGGGGGGAGGGGGGATGGCACCTTGAGGTCTCCTAATCCCCCGGTGCTTTCCAATGCTACTCTGTGCATATACTACACTACACTACACACGCATATGCACACAGACGTACGCGCGTGCGAATACTCAGGTCTCTCTCTCTCTCTCTCTCTCTCTCTCTCTTTTTCTTTCTCTCTCTTTCTCTCTCTCTCTCTCTCTCTCTCTCTCAAATACACACACACACACACACACACACACACACACACACACACACACACACACACACACACACACACACACACACACACACACACACACAGAAACACACACACACACACACACAAACACACACACTGGGAAACCCCAAGACCAGATATTTCCGTTTACATAATTAATATATAGATTAAAAGCAAACCGCCAACCGTCCCTTCAAACCATCCATGAAATACCAACAACATAAGTCAAAGCAAGCCAAGTTCAACTAAGACAAGTCAAGGCAAGCCAAAACAAGCCCAGGCGAGCCAAGTTCAACCAAGACAAGCCAAGACAAGCCAAAGCAAGCCAAGTTCAACCAAGGCAAGCCAAGACAAGCCAAAGCAAGCCAAAGCAAACCAAGGCAAGCCAAAACGAAGCCGAGGCAAGCCAAAGCAAAGCCGAGGCAAGCCAAAGCAAGCCTCCGCCTCGCAACTCACCCCGCTGACCTTTTCGCGGCCGTTGCACAACCTATCACGCCCAATTCACGGTCCATCAGCGCCATTTAATGCAAACCAGCCGGGGATATTGCACACAAGGCGTCGCTCTTGCCCCCCCCCCTGCCTACCCCCTCCCCAACCCCCTCCGCCCTTTCCTTCTCCCTTCAACTCGCTCCTTAACCTCCGGGAACCGAAAAAAAGAGAGAGGGGAGAGGGGGAGAGAGGGAGGGAGGGAGGGAGGGAGAGGAAGGGAAGAAAGGGGAAGAGGAAGGAAGGACGGAATAGAAAGAGAGGGAGGAGAAGAAGGAAAAAAAGGGAGAGAGGGAGAGGATGAGAGGAAGGGGATTAGGAGAAAGGAAGAAGAAGGGACAGAAAGGAGGAAAGAGAAGGGATATGAACGCGATAGGAGAGGGAATAGCAAAGGGGAGGGAGGAAGACATGAGAGAAATTGGAGGAACAGAAAGACAACCAAAAGAAGAAGAGCGGAAGGAAGAGGCGGAAATGAGGGGAGGAAGGGCGTCCGGAAGAACGAAAGAGGGAGAGAGGGGGAAAAGGAGAGAATGATCGAGATGGCTAATTGAGAGAGATCCATGGATAAGCGATGGGAATCAACTGTTATAAATACTGACAATGATGATGATTATGATGGTGATGATGATGGACTGATGATAATGATGATGATAATAATGATGACGATTGATGGTGATGATGATGGACTGATGATTATGATGATGACTCATGATAATGATGATAACTGACGATGATAACAGATGTTGATGATGATGATTGACAATGATGGCGAAGACAATGCTGCTGCTGTTGACTGATAATGATAAACCGACGATGATGATACCAACATTCTCATCCTCGTGATAACGACGAAGATGACGATAAAAAATAATAAAAAACAAAACCACCAACAACACCATGATGATGCTGACGACATGAATGAAGACGATGAAGACAGAAGTAGTAATAACAATAACAGTGACTCCTCTCAACCCGCCCCTGTGATGACGTAATCAAAAGCAAACAGATCGAGAACGTCATTTTGAACGCTCCTCCTCCTTATCTCCTCTCCTACTCCTCCTCCTCTTCTTCTTCTCTTTCTCGTCTCCTACTCATCCTCCTCCTCTTCTTTTTCTCGTCTCTCCTACTCATCCTCTTCTTTTTCTCGTCTTCCTTCCTCCTCCTCTTCTTCTCCTCTCACTACTTCTCCTCCCTTCGATTTTCTCTCGTTTATTCTCTTCTCCTTCCTTCCTTCTTTCTTTTTTCTCGTGTTAGTCCTCCTTCTCCTCCACTACTTTTTTCCTCCCTTCGATTATCTCTCTTTATTCTCAATCCTTCCTTCCTTTATCTTGTTCTTCGTGTTAGTACTCTTCTTTCCCTTATCCCTCCTTCCTACACACTTTCCTTTTTCCAACTCCCCTTGTTTCCCTTTTTTCTCTTTTTTCCCCTCCCTTTCCTCCCTTCCTTCCTATTTCCCCTCCCTCCTTTCCCCTCCCCCCCTCCCCTCTGTTTCTCCTCCTCTTCCCCTCCCCATCCCCACCCCAATTTCACCCACCTCTACATCTCCTTCCTCCCCTCCCCCACCTTCTCCCCCCTCCCTACCCACCCCCCCTTTCACCCTCCCCCTATCCCACCCCCATTCCCCTCCCCTCCCCTCATCCCCCCCTATCCCCCGCCCACGCCCACGCAAGCATAAACACAGATAGAGCGCACTCCAAGCGTCAGCCCGCGATTAGGCGTGACGCAATCGAACCGATAATAAGGCAAATAAATCAACGGCTTAACGCTATCCCGCCGTAAGCAGCAGCTCCTTTGACTCGACGCCATTTTCGAAAGAGGGGAGGGAAAGGGACGGAAAGGGAGGGAAAGGGAGGAAGGGAGGAAGGGAGGGAGAGGGAGAGAGGGAGAGGGATGGAGGGAGGGAGGAAGGGAAGAGGAGGAGGGAAGGGTGGGTGGGTGGGAAAGGGAGTGGAGGGAGGTGGGTGGGTGGGAGGGAGGGAGAGAGGGAGGAAGGGAGAGAGGGAGAGAGGAGGGAGAGAGAGAGAGAGAGAGAGAGAGAGAGAGAGAGAGAGAGAGAGAGAGAGAGAGAGAGAGAGAGAGAGAGAGAGAGAGAGAGAGAGAGAGAGAGAGAGAGAGAGAGAGGGAGAGGGGGAGAGAGAGAGAGAGAGAAAGGGGGAGAGAGAGAGAGGGAGAGAGAGAGAGAGAGAGAGAGAGACAGACAGACAGACAGACAGACAGGCAGACAGAGAGAGAAAGAGAGAGAGAGAGAGAGAGAGAGAGAGAGAGAGAGAGAGAGAGAGAGAGAGAGAGAGAGAGAGAGAGAGAGAGAGAGAGAGAGAGAAAGAGAGAGAGAGAGACGAGAGACGAGAGAGAGAGAGAGAGAGAGAGAGAGAGAGAGAGAGAGAGAGAGAGAGAGAGAGAGAGAGAGAGAGAGAGAGAGAGAGAGAGAGAGAGAGAGAGAGAGAGAGAGAGAGAGAGAGAGAGAGAGAGAGAGAGAGAGAGAGAGAGAGAGAGAGAGAGAGAGAGAGAGAGAGAGAGAGAGAGAGAGATAGAGAGAGAGAGGGAGAAGGAGGGAGGAGGGGGAGAGGGAGAGAGAGGGAGGGAGAGGGGGAGGGGGAGGAGGAGGAGGAGGAGGAGGAGGAGAAAAAGCTGAGGCTGAAGAAGGTAAAAGAAAAGAATGAAAAAATAGTTAAAAGTGATTTCCTGTTTCCTCATTCCTGCTTTTTCCCTTTCTTGTTTCTTGCAAAGATGTAAAATAACAAATTGGACAAAGAAAAAATGATTAATAGGAGAATCAAATAATAATAATAATAATAAACAATCCTTCCTTCTCTCTCCATTCCTCATTTATTTCCATCTCCTCTTCCATCCTTTCATCAACTCCACCCCACCTCTTCCTCCTCCCACTTCCACCTACTCCACCCTAATTCCACCTTACCCCTACAAAACCCCTTTTCCTCTTCTTCTTCCCGCATCTATTCTCCCCCCCTCATTGTCATCTCTCCCTTCCCTCTTCCTCTCCTTCCCACCTCTTCGCCTCCCTACTTCCCTCTACCCCTCCATCCCTCCTCTCCCTCCTTCCTCCTTCCCCTTTTCCCTCTGTCTCCCTCCTCTACCTCCCCCCCATCCCTCCTCCTCTTCCTAATTCCCCCCTTCTTCCCTCTGTCTCCCTCCTTCCTCTACCCCCTCTCCCCCCTACCCCTCCCCCACCTCCTTCCCCATTTCGCCCTCCTCCTCCCTCCTCTACCCCTCTCCCTTCCCTTCCCCTCCCGCTCTCCCACGGGTGATCACCTTCCACAGCCCTCCCCCTCCCCCCTCCCCCCGGGCGGCAGAGCGAGCACCAGGTGGCGGGAGCGGGAGAATGAGTCAAGGGTTGTTTAATTATAGCGATAGTGTTGTTGGGCAAGGAACTCCAGAAATAAGAGGGGAGATCTTTCGTTTCCTTTTTTTTCTTTTTCGTCTGCATTTCTCTTCTTCTTCTTTTTCTTCGCTCTTCTATTCTTCTTCTTCGCTTTTCTATCATTGTTTGTTTTATTCCCTCGTCCTTCTTCTTCTTCGCTGTTTTATTATATATTTTTTTTTCTCGTTCTTCTTCCTTTTCTCTTTTTCTTCTTCTAATTTCCTCCTTCATTCTTATCATTATCATTATCTTCCTCCATCATCACCGTCTCTTTTATCCACGCTCTTCCCCTTTTCTCTTTCCCTTCTCCCTCTTTTCCATCTCGACATTTTCTCCTCATCATCACCGTCGCCATCACAAAAAACAATCAATATAAACACAACCATTATAAACACAGCCATTTCAACCAATCGACTCACACCCATCCATCCTCTAAGACCAGGGATGCCAGACTCATGGCCCCCTGACCCAACCTGGCCCTCGGGATGGACGCAAGTGGCCCAAGACGCGAATAATTATTGGCCTGGAAAATTACGATCACTATAATGGAAAATAAAATACACGAGGTTTCCGTCAGCGCCAGCGTAAAAAATAATAATAATAATAATAAAAATACACGAGGTTTCCGTTAATGCCAGAGTAAAAAAATAATAATAATAAAATAAAAAAAAATACACGAGGTTACCGTTAGTGTCATCATAAAAAACACAAAACAAAAACAAACAAACTAATAAACGTAAAAAAATTACGTATAGGTATGTACTGTAAGTTTTAAATCTTTTGTCGGTCCTCATGATAAAAGCTGAAAGGGAAAGTGGCCCGCGAGGGGTTTCCAGTTTGACGCCCCTGCTCCATGCCTATCACAACCATAGGTGCGCTTCTCTGGGTAAAAAGAGGAGGAGGAGGAGGAGGAGGAGGAGGAGGAGGAGGAGGAGGAGGAGGAGGAGGAGGAGGAGGAGAAGAAGAAGAAGAAGAAGAAGAAGAAGAAGAAAGAGAAGAAGATGAATAATAAGAAAAAGAAGAAGAAGAAGAAGAAGAAGAAGAAGAAGGAGAAGAAAGAGAAGGAAAATAATAAGAAAACGAAGAAGACGATGAAGAAGAAGAAGAAGAAGAAGGAGAAGGAGAAGAAGAAGAAGGAGGAGGAGGAGGAGGAGAAGGAAAATGAGAAGAATAAGAAAACGAAGAAGACGATGAAGAAGACATAGAAAACGAAAACGACAACGACGACGATGATGATGATGATGATGATGATGAAGACGGAGAAAAAGAAGAAGATGAAGGACAAGACGGAGACGATAACGAAGAAGTAGAAGATACAGAAGACGAAAGAAAAGCTGAACTCTCCTCTTGACCTTCCCGCCCCCTCCGCCCCCCTCCGCCCCCTTACAACTAGAAACACATCCCAAGTATTACCCAATCGCTTGGCTAATATGCAACGCGATTCGAACGACGGTCTTTATCTCTCTCCCATCCTCTTTACCCTTTTCTTTCTCTCTCTTTCTTTCTTTCTCTTTCTTTCTTTCTGTCTTTCTCTCTTTCTTTCTTTCTTTCTTTCTCTCTGTCTTTCTTTCTTTCTTTCTTTCTTTCTCTCTGTCTTTCTTTCTTTCTTTCTCTCTCTCTCTTTATCTCAACACAGACACCACGCCCACTCCCATATCCCCATCCATCTACCTATCCTCATATATCTTTCTTCTCCATCTTCTCCCCTCCTTCCTCACCTATCTCTCTTTCTTCTCCACCTCTCCCCTCCCCATCCCCGTCAGACCCCACCCCACCCACACCCCGCCCCACCCCGACAGGACCTGGCCGCTGCGCATCCCGGGGATCTCGTCCAACAGCAGTTTATCCAACGCCGCTCTATTAACGCGTAAAATGTGAGGTTTTATGCCAGCACATCCACTAACCTCAGCCTGGTTAATTACGATTTTTGTTTTCTCTCTTTTTTTCCTTTTCTTTTTTTTCTCTTTCTAGCTTCTTTTTCCACTTTTTGGTAGGCTGATCCTTACATTTCTTTTCAATATTTTGGTTCATTCCAATGAGAGAAAACGCTTCTGCAAATACAGATCCTTCACAAAAAAAAAACAAAAAAACAGAGGAGAGGAAATTAAGAAACAAACAAAAACAATGAAAAGAAAGAAAGAAAGAAAGAAAGAACTGGTCAGCAACAACGGTATCTTTATCCGAAGTCCCCTCTATCTCCCCTTCCCCCGCCCCACTCCCATACCTATTCCCCCTGCCTCTGTTCGTTACTCTTCATCAAGTGGCCCTCTCCTCCCTTCCCTCCCCCCTCCTCCACTCCTCCTTTCTCTCTGCCTTCCTATCCTTTCCCCCTCCTCCCCCACTCCCCTCCTCCTTTCTCCCTCTACCTATCCTTCCTTCTCTTCTCCCCTCCCTGCCCTTTAACCCCCCTTCTCCCTGGCTTCCTCCCCTTCCCTCTCCCTACACTCCTTCCTCCCTGCCTTCCTACCCTTCCCTCTCCCTACACTCCCCCTTCCTCCCTGCCTCCCTACCCTTCCTTCTCCCTACACTCCATCTTCCTCCCTGCCCTCCTATTCCCCTCCCTCCTCCTCCTCCTTGCTCCCCTACCCTTCCCCTCATCCGCCTTCGCCATAATCACTAAAAAGTCCCTCATTGATCAACCTATGACGCGAAAGCACTGGCGGAGGGATTCTGCAAATTGGGGAAAGTGGGGAAGCGAGCAAGAGGGAGATAAAGGTGGAAGGAGAGAAAGGAAGGTCAAAGAGAAAGGAGATAAGAAAAAGAGAGGGAAAAAACGGACAGGGGGCGGGGAGACAAGGAGAAAAAAAGGGGAAACAACAGTAAAGGGGGGAGGGTAAGGAGAGTAAGTGAAAGCAGAGGCAAAGAAATAAAAAGAGGAAATAAGAAAAAGAGAGCACCGGAAACGAGAAGAGAAAGATGACGTGAATGTAGAGGGGGGGGGAGTTAAGGAAGAGGAAGGAGGGAAGAGAAGTCGAAGGGTGAGAAGGGAAGGGAGGGAAGAGAAGTCGAAGGGTGGGAAGGGAAGGGAGGGAGGGAGGGAGGGGAGGGAGGAGGAAGCGTGAGACGGGCCAAGATGTTTATCCACCGGTGCCTCCTTCAGTCTCATCTCTAATCTCTTGATCCTTTCGAGAGAAGAATAGAGAGAAAGAAAGAAAAAAAAAGAAATGAAAAGAAAAAGACCAAATAAGAAACGAGGAAAGATATTTTTAAACACTGAAAAGAAACGAAAAGAAAATAAGGAAAGGAGGAAAAAAGGGGAAAGGAATGAGGGAGGAAGATTTTGTATTTTCCTCATCCCCCCCTGGCCTCACGTCCCCCACCCCCACATCCTGACACTCCCCTTCACAAAAGTCAAACTATTTCTCCCTACCTCCCCAATACTCAGTCACAAACATACGAAAACTCTCCGGAGAGGAAAAAAAAGGATGTTAAATAATAATAATAATAATAATAAGATTAATAATAATAATAATAATAATAATCATAATAACAATAATAATAACAATAATAATGATCATCATTATAAAACAATAAAATAATAAAAACTCTCCGGAGAGGTATAAATAATGATAAATAATAATAATAATAATAATATTAATAATAACAACAATAATAATAACAATAATAATCATCATGATAAGAACAATAATAATCATCATAAAAATAACAACAAAAACAACAGCAAATGACAATAATAATAACAACAAAAATCATAACATAAACAATAACAATAATACGGTAGGAGAGGAAAGCCGGAAGAGGAGGAGGAGGCGAGAAAGATTGAAATGAAGACAAATGAGAAAAAAGAGAGGGAAAGAAAGAGGAGGAATGGGAAGAAGATGGGGAGTAGGAGAAGGAGGGGAGAAGGAGGAGGAGAAAAAGGACGAGGACGAGATGGAAAATAAGAGGAGAAAGAGGAAGACATAATAAGAAGAGGAAGAAAAGAAGAAAGAAAACGACAATGAGGGAGGAGGAGGAGGAAGAAGAGGAGGAAGTGGAGGAAGAGGAAGAGGAAGGGGAAGAAGAAGAAGAAGAAGAAGAAGAAGAAGAAGAAGAAGAAGAAGAAGAAGAAGAAGAAGAAGAAGAAGAAGAAGAAGAAGAAGAAGAAGAAGAAGAAGAAGAAGAAAAAGAAGAAGAAGAAGAAGAGGACGACGGCACAGCAACAACTTCAAGTGGATATCACAATGAACCATTTTTCCCCTTTCAGACCACATAATGTTTCCTCGCCAAAAGACCTCTCTCTTTCCGCGAATGGGGGGGGGAGGGAGGGCGAAGAGAGGAGGAAAAAGGGGGGGGGGGTTCAATGAAATGGCGAGGGCGCGGATGGAAGGGGAGAGGAGAGTGAGAGGGGAAGGGATGGGAGAGAGGAGGGAAGGGGAGGGATGAGAGGGAGGGAGGGAGAGGGAGAGGAGAGGAGAGGAGAAGAGGGAAGGGGAGGAATGGGAGGGGAGAGGGGAGGGAAAAGAAGGGAAGGGAAGGAAAAGAAGGGAAGGGAAGGGAAAGATATCGAGGGAGGGAAGGAGAGGGAAAGGGAGGTAAGGAAGACGAAGGTAGGGAAGAGAAGAAAAGGGAAGGGATTAAAAAAGACAGAGGAAAGAGAGAGGGAAAGGAAGGTAAAACAAGATTAGAACCAGCAAGACCCAGATAGAAAAGGGAAGTGGAGGAAGGGAAAAAGAGAAGGCAGCGGGAGGAGCCTTGCAGATATGGGGGAAGTGGAAGGGGGAAAGGGAAGGAAGGGGGTGGGGTGTGGCCTGAGGGAGAAGGGGGTGATGGTGGGCTGAGGGAGAAGGGGGTGGGCTGAGAGGAGGGAGGGGGTGATAGTGGGCTGAGGGGGAAGGGGGTGGGCCGAGAGGGTGGAAGGAGGTGCAGTATCATGACCGGACATTATTATCCTCATCGCCTCATCAGCGTAATGCCGGGATGCTAGGATAATGGCACGTCGCGTCACCGAGACATTAGGATAACGGAACAGCATGGCGCCAGGATACTTGGATAACAGGAAGAGGAGACGGGGACGGCGGGGGGGGGGTAGCCCTTCCTCCTCGCTCTTAGAAAAGCTTAGCGTGTAATTACTTTTGCAGGAAGGGAAATGGTGCAATGAATGCAAGCACGGAGGCACACACATGTACAAACACA
>NC_091575.1:28951633-28952706 GCF_042767895.1 Penaeus vannamei
TCCACCACTCCCCTACAACCCCTCCCCTTCCCTCTCTCCTTCCACCTATCCCCCTCCCCCTCCCCTTCCCTCCACCACTCCCCCAACTCTTCCCCCTTCTCACCCCCTCCCCTTCCCACCACCACTCCCCCACTCCCCCACCCCCTCCCTTCCCCACCACCACTCCCCACTCCCACCCCCTTCCCTCCACAACTCCCCCGCCCCTTTCCTTCTCTCCCCTCCCCTCCCCCGCCCTCCTCTCCCCCTCCCTCCCTCCACCCCACCCCTCCCCACGTGGACCACGAGAGCAGCGTTGACTCATTGTCGCTAATGGTAACTCGGACGAGCGAGCGTGGCCCTCCGCCGACCTTTCTGCCGCCGAGACGTGACCTTTGGGGCCGCCGCGCCAGACGAGCGCAAGCATGCCACTCACTCTCGGCGCTGATAAGTTGTCAGATAGATTTGACAGATAACAGATAAGGCGTCAGCAATAAATCCGTGTTCTCTCTCTCTCTTTCTTTCTCTTTCTCTCTTCATTTCCCTCTCCCTCTCCCTCTCCCTCTTCATTTCCCTCTCCCTCCCTCCCTCCTTCTCTCTCTCCCTCCCTCCCTCCTTCCTTCTCTCTCTCTCTCTCTCTCTCTCTCCCTCCCTCCCTCCCTCCCTCCCTCCCTCTCTCCCTCTCCCTTCCCACTACCTTTCCCAATCTCATACAAGCGATAAAGGTGATATGACTAGACAAGATAAATATTAAGCAATCCAGACATCAGACCTTGTTCATTGCCGAAGATAAGAAATGCAAAAAACCTTCCAACCTCTCTCTCTTTTTTGTACGTGTCGTTATCACCCTTAAACCCAACGCGATAACAACGACAAATAAATAAAAAAACAAACAAACAAAAACGATGACAACAACGACGCCAGACTAATCCAGGCCCTTTAAAAATGACAATACAGAAATATCCTAATAACAATGGTATAAAAGCACATCAGCGATAAAGGAGGCCGCACAATGAAGATTATTTTCAATTTTCTTTCCTCTTGTCCCGCGCATTCCGTCCCCTCGCCCGACGACGAGGCCGCCTCGACGTAACAAA
>NC_091575.1:28953206-28970706 GCF_042767895.1 Penaeus vannamei
TCTCCTTCCCTCTCTCCCTCCTCCCTCTCTCCTCTCTCGTCAAGAAACAAGAAGACAGAACGAAAAAAGCCTGCTCACCCCCCCCAAAAAAAAAAAAAAAAAAAACAACGAAAACGAGGCCCGCTCAGAACTAAACCACGTTAAAGTCACGGTTCCTTCGCCCCACGTGCGGTTGTGTCACACGGGAACAGCTACACGTGTATCATTAAAGGCCAACTTGTGTCAACAGAAAGAGGAGGAGGGGAGGAGGAGGAGGAGGAGGAAGAAGCGAAGGAGGAAGAGGAAGAATTGGAGGTAGGGGAGGAATTAAAGGTAGAGAGAGGAGGAGGAGGAGGAGGAGAAATAGAGGAGGAGGAGGAGGAGGAGGAGGAGGAGGAGGAGGAGGAGGAGGAGGAGGAGGAGGAGGAGGAGGAGGAGAAGAAGAAGAAGAAGAAGAAGAAGAAGAAGAAGGAAGATGAAGATGAAGAAGGATAAGGATAAGAGGAAGAAGAAGAAGAAGAAGAAGAAGAAGGAGGAGGAAGAAGAAGAAGAAGAAGAAGAAGAAGGATCAGGATTAAGAGGGTTAAGGTTAGAGTGAAGAAAATAAGAATGAAGCAAAGTGGAAAGAACTATAATCATAATAATTAATTAGCAATCAAGCCAAAGTACACTTACAATAATTTAAAAAAAATCACACAAATATAAACAACACGAAAAACGTACACACAACAAAACAACAAATCAAAGAAGCAGACCAAGAAGCACAAAAACAAACAACAAACAAAATTCCAGGGCCAGCAAAGACCTACACACCCCTTGCAAGAACAAGAACACCAGCCATGCAACACCGAAGTTCAGATCCATCGATTGAAACACCACGGCACTCACCTCCACACACCGCCGGCACAATGTCAAGGGTACTGGCCCTGTGGCACGAGCACGCTATGCCACACGACATGACGTGACATAGGGCGTTGGGTGGCCACAGTGCCATCGATATTGGCAGTGGCACATATTCGTCAAATGGAGAACGAGAGGGAAGGTCTGGGAGGAGGAGGAGGTCGATTGATCAGTGTTGAAATGAATGGGGGAAAGATAGACTGCGATAGATTGATTGATAGATGTCTGGACGGATGGGTTGAATGGGAGGCAGGCAGACGGAGGGGGGGGGGATGGAGAAAGCAAACGTGAGAAAAGAAAGGAAAGAAGAGAGGAGGAGAGAGAAAAAGGTGAATTAGAGAGAATGGAGAGGAGACGAGAAATTACAGAAAATTAGAAGAAATCGGTAAGAAAGAGGGTATAGAATAAGAGAGAGAGAGAGAGAGAGACAGAGACAGAGACAGAGACAGAGACAGAGACAGAGACAGAGACAGAGACAGAGACAGAGACAGAGACAGAGACAGAGACAGAGACATAGAAACATAGAAACATAGAAACATAGAAACATAGAGACAGAGACACAGAGACAAAGAGACAGAGACAGAGAGAGACAGAGACACAAAGACACAAACTAACAAAAATCGAGCAAACACAACAAAGAGATCCCAAGACCCCAAAATCCGAAGAGCCAAGCGCCCAAAAACAAGAGAGCAGAGGCGGGCGGCGGATGGCGGCGGCGGCGGCGGCGGCGGCGAGTACATAAACACACACCCACCTGAGGTCGACTACGCAGTTTGAAGCGAATGTTTGGAAACACCCACGCGCTCATGCCCTTTAGGTGGAGCTCCGGGGGCGTCAGTTTATGCTACGGAGGCCCGGGGAAGCGGGGCGAGGGGTGGGGGGTGGGGGGGCGAAAACGACCCACCAGCGCTAAAGTTAGGGGCTGAGGGAGAGAGGCTCGGAGACAGAGAAGAGAGGTGGTGGTGGTGGTGGTGATTGTGACGATGTTGGTGGTGGTGATGAGGGTGGCTGTGATGTGGTGATGGTGATGTGTGTGACGATGATGATGGTGGTGATGAAGGTGGCTGTGATGGGAATAACGGTGGTAATGATGATGGTGACAAGATAATTGAAGATGACGACGACGAACCTCTCAGAAGAAGTGAACCAAAAAAGCCAATGACACAAACAAACCCAAAAGTACAATCCCTCCCCCCTCAAAAAAATAAAAATAATAACAACAATAACAAAGGAAATTACAAAACGGACACCCACCCCAAAAAAAAAAAAATAATAATAATAAATAAATATATAAATAATTAAACGGAAATGAAGAGAGGTGAGACACATGGGGTCAAAGGTCATCCTACGAACAAGGAAAGAAACCATTAATGACAAGACGACTGAGATAGAGGGGGGAAGAGGAGAGGGAGGAAGAGGGGGAGAGGAGAGGGAGGGAAAGGGGAAGAGGAGTGGGAGGAGAGGAAGAGAGGGAGAGGAGAGGGAGGGAGGAGAGGGATTTGGAAGGGGGGAAGGGAGAGGGATGGAAGGGGGGAGGCGAGTGAGAGGGGGAGGGAGAAGGATAATGGGTCTCACGGACCGCCCTCTCCCGCATATCAAACACCAAGAAGATCGCCTCCCGATCCTTCTCCTCCGAAGCCTCCATAGAACTTAAAGAGGAGGAAGAGAAGGAGGCGGAGGAGTAGGAGAAAGGAGGAGGATAAATAGAGAGAGAGAGAGAGAGAGAGAGAGAGAGAGAGAGAGAGAGAGAGAGAGAGAGAGAGAGAGAGAGAGAGAGAGAGAGAGAGAGAGAAGAAAGAGAAAGAAAGAAGAAAGAAAGAAAGGAAGGAAGAGGAAGAAGAAGAAGAAAAGAGAAAGAGAAAGAGATAGAGAAAGAGAGAGGAAGAGCCCCCACCCCACCCCACCCACCCCCGCTGACCTCACGTTCCCCGTATATGGACAACGGCCCCGAAGGAGGTCTAATTAACGACCCAAAATGAAGGAGAGATAAATAAAAACAATAAAAAAATCATAAAAAGGGTGAAAGAAGCAGGAGGAGAAGAGGTGAATTCCAGTGCACCTCCGCGGAAGAATTTAATATAGGGAGTTGTGAATCAAAGACTTAAGGAAATATAATAGAAAAAGGAGGGGGAGGAAGCGTGGGAGAATAGAAGGCGACGGAATATTCTATAATCTGACTGTTCAGGCACTACCATGGAGAGGGAGAGAGGGAGAGGAGGAGAGAAGGAGAGAGGGAGAGGAGGAGAGAAGGAGAGAAGGAGAGAGGGAGAGAGGGCGAAAAGGTGCGAAAAGGAAAGGGAGGCGGGGGAAAGGGAAAGGGGGAAGAAGTGGGAAAGAGAGAGATAAAAAAAGTAAATGAGAGAGATAGAAAGAAAAAGAGAGGGAGTGGGAAAGGCAGAGGGAGAGAGAGTGGGGCAGAGAAGTGGAGCGAGAGAGAGGGAGAGGGAGTGGGAGATTAAGCGAAAGATTGACGGAGTAAAGGTGCGTGCGAAAGGAAAGAAACAGAGAGAGAGAGACAGAAAGCGAAGAAAACCCCCAGACACAGAAACATAAAAAACCCTAAATAACAAAAAACACACATCCCCCCCCCCCAAAAGAAAAAAAAAAAACACCAAAAGAAACAAGACCCCAAAAAGAGAAAAAAAACACCAAAAAATAAGAAGACCCCCACAAATGAGAAGCGAATTAGGGACGGAGGTTCGTGATGAAATTCGGCATGCGAGGGCAGCGGATGCGTGAATATGCATGCAAGCTCCCGGCAAACCACTTTTGCAAACCCGCCATAAACACGGACGGGGGGCCATAAACAACGGACGACAACACGGTCATGCTTCGGAGGACAAAGAAGAGAGAGGGAGAAAAGAAGGAAAGGAGGGAAAAGAAAAGGGGAAGGAAGGAGAAAAGAAAGGGGGAGGGGGAAGGGAGAAAAAGAAAGGGGAGGGAAGGAAAAAAGAAAGGGGGAGGGGGAGGGGGAGAAAAGAAAGGAGGGAGGAGAAGAAGGGAGGGGAGAAAAGAAGGGGGGAGGGAAAAGAGAAAGAGGGGGAGAGGAGAAAAGAAAGTGGGGAGAAAGAAAGGGGGAGGAAGATAATATGGGGTGTGGGTGAGGGAGGGAGGGAGAGAAAAGAGGGGTGAGGGGCGGGAAGGAGAGAATCAACAACAGTTTGCTTAAAAAGTAATAATAAAAAAAGAAAAGATGAAGAAGGAGAAGCATTTGAAAACGAAGAATAAAAAGTGAGAGTAAAAACAATTAAAGAAAAAACGAAACAGTAATAGGCAGAAAAAAAGAGAGAGAAACAGAACAAGAAAGAAAGAAAGAAGGATAGTAAGAAAGAAAAGAACGAAACGAGAGAAAGACCAGAAAATGAAGCGAAAACTCCAAGCGCGACGACATGTAAGTTAAACGCGGCGCACCAATCCCGTAGAGTTCACGGCCTCCGGACCAAACAACAGATACAATTCGATTATTGTGATACAATCGTATGAACAAGCCCTGTCTAGAATGCATTTTCCATTTGATACTTCTTCGAAATGAACATTTCTCTGCCCCCCTCCTCTCCACCTATGCCTGCCCCTCCCCTTCCCTTAGGCTCTTCACCCCCTGCCCCCTCCCCACTCCCTCTCTCCACCTCTGCCTACCCTCCCCCCCACTCCTCTCCACCTCTGCCTGCCCCTCCCCCCTTCCTCTTCACCCCTGCCTGCCCCTCCCCCATCCTCTCCAGCTCTGCCTGCCCCTCCCCTCCTCTGCGCCACCTCACCTCCCCCTCCCCCATCACTCTCCAGCTCTGCCTGCCCCTCCCCCTCCTCTAGCTCTGCTCCCCCTCCCCCTCTCTAGCTCCCTCCCCCTCCCCCCCTCCTCTACCTCTCCCCCTCCCCCTCCTCTCACCTCTGCCCCCCTCCCCACCTCCTCTCACCTCTGCCTGCCCCCTCCCCCTCCTCTCACCTCTGCCACTGCCTCCCCCTCCCCCTCCTCTCCACCTCTGCCTCCTTCCCTCCCTCCCCCCACTTTGAAACATAAAAATACCTCATTGATTCTCCATTCCTGATTCACCTCAAATGAATCTTTACTCACTTCCATAACGCAAAATCTATTTTAGGGTCTGGAAATGAAGCTAATTCGGGAGAGAAGAGGAGAGAAGGGGAAAGAAGAGAGAGAGAGAAGAGGAAAGAAGAGAGAGAGAGAGAGAGAGAGAGAGAGAGAGAGAGAGAGAGAGAGAGAGAGAGAGAGAGAGAGAGAGATAGAGAGAGAGAGAGAGAAAGAGAGAAAGAGAGAAAGAGAGAAAGAAAGAAATGAGAGAAAGAAAGAAATGAGAGATAGAGAAATGTGAGAGATAGAGAAATGTGAGAGATAGAGAAATGAGAGAGAGAGAAAGAGAGATCAAGCGAACGCGATAGAAACAAAGCATTAATAAATTAGGGAAATTAAAAAAAAAAAAAAACAGAGGAAGACAGGGGAATTGAAAGTACCCGAACAGAAAAACAGAGATCAAAAAAAGGAAAAACAAATACAAATAAAAAGACAACGCCAGGCGTGGTCATGTCGACGGCAGCAGCAGAAGCAGCAGCAGCAGCGGCGGCGGTCGGTACGTTTGCACGCGACCCCGCCAGCCTGTCTGCCACCCCCCACCCCCCTTCCTCCAATCCCTATCCCCACCTATCCCCCCCACTGCGGAGCTCTGACTCACACGCTCCTCTTAAGCTCACAGACTATCACCTTGTCATCGCAAATGGTCCGGTTTTGGCTGGTGTCTTTTTGTCTTTCTTTCGTCTTTCGTCTATCGTCTATCGTCTTTCGTCATTTGTCTTTCTTTCGTCTTCCTTATGTCTTTTGTCTTTTTCTTTTGTCCTAGGTCTTTCTTTTGTCTTTCCTTTGTCCATTGTCTTTTGTCTTTTTCGTCATTCTTTTGTCTTTTGTCTTTATTCTCTTTCGTCTTTTTGTCTTTTTTTTTGTCTTTCCCAGTCTTCGGTGTGACGGGAATCTGACGCGAGGTTATTATACCTTTTGGGGATAAATGGAAGAGGCGCGCGTTCAGTTCAGCACGCTTGAGGCGATTCACTACTCGGTGGGAAACAGGTTGGGTGGGTAAAGGGGGGGGTAGGTGGGTGGGTGGGTGGGGGGGTGGCTGGGTAGGTAGGTGGGTAAGTGGGTGGGTGGGTGTTTAGGTAGGTAGGTAGGTAGGTAGGTAGGTAGGTAGGTAGGTAGGTAGGTAGGTAGGTAGGTTGGTAGGTAAGTAGTTGTCTAGGTAGGTGGGTAGGTAGGTAGGTAGGTGGGTGGGCTGGTGGGTAGATGGTAGGTGGGTGGGTGGGGGAGTGGGTAAGCAGGTGGGTGGGTGGGTGAGTGGGTAAGTAGGTAGGTAGGTAGCTAGGTAGGTAGGTGGTTGGGTGAGTAGGTAGGTAGGTTAGTAAATACATTATAATAAGGTTGGTTTGTAAGTATGTAGGTTGTAATTAGGTAGATTTCCAGGTAGGTAGGTACGTTAGTAAGTAGGTAGGTAAGTAGAAATGAGCAGGTAGGTTAGTAAGTAGGTCCGTTGAAAATAGGTAAGTAGATCAATAAGTAAGCAGGCAGGTAAGTCAATAAACAAGTAGATCGTTTAGTAGGCAAGTTAGTAAGTAGTAAGGTAGGTAAGTAGGTACGTCGGTCGTGCGCGCGTGCAAAAAAAAAAAAAAAAAAAAGCCTCCAAACAGAAAGTTAAAGGTAACGACGACACCTCCGACGCCGTGCACGCAACCTCACGCCTGCAACCTCATCCAACCTCATCCAATTTTCTCGACTAAGATAAAACAAACATATGGCTAACTTCCTTTCATTCTAGTTTATACTTCTCCATCCCGCGCCCCTAACTTTTTCCTTTCCCTCTCTTCCCTTCCCTCTCCTCATTCCTCTCGACCGTTTATTTTCCTCTCCATCATTTCTTGGCCTTTCCCCCCCCCCTTGTTTTCTCTCCATCATGTCGAACTCAAGCTCCACCCCCATCACTTCTCACTCCTCTCTTCTAATCCAACCCCCCCTTCTTCATCCCAATCCCTCATCATCCACCACTTCCCTTCCCTCCCTCCCTCTCCTCCTCCCTCACCCCTCCCTCCCTTTCCCTTCCCTCCATCCCCCTACCTCTAAACCTTCCCTTCCCTCATCTACCCTACCCTCCCTACAACCCCCCCTTTCCACCCCAAGCATCTTGTCTTCTGCCCTCATCATCACCATTTTTCCCCTTCTCTCCCCTTCCCTAAGCCTATCTCCTTGCTTTCAGCCTTGTCACCACTCTCCTTCCCCAGCTCCCCACACCCCAACACCACACTCACCTTTTCACCCTCCAAAGTGCCCTTCTATCTAACCCCCAATTCCCCATCATCCACCACTCCCTCATCCCCACCCCACCACTCTCTCCCCCTCCTTCCCCCCTCCTTCCCTTCCCCTACCCCACCACCCCCTTCCCCCTCCACCCTCCCTATTCCTCCCTCCCTTTCCCACTACCCTCATCAACCACCCTTCAGCACCCTCTCCCACTTCTCCCCCTCCCTCCCCCTTTCTAACACCATCCCCCTATGCCAACCCTGCTGCTCCCATCCCCACCCCGCCATCCCCCTCAACCCCACCCAACACTCTCTCTCCTTCCCCCTCCCTCCTCCTTCCCCTACCCCCTCCCTCCCTCCCTCCCTCCTTCCCTACCCCCATCCACCTCAGCCCCACTCCACCATCCCTCCTCCTCCCCCCCACCCCACCACACCCATCCCCACCCTGCATCCACCCATAAACCTCCATCAATTGGCGCCGGCGAGTTAGCTTCATTAAGGGCGCCATTAACGCCGCAAACTCGCAGAGACGCAAGCAACGCTCCGGCACTGATTGCATTATCGCCGGCCGCCGCCCTGCAACGTCGTCCGGAGTGCGTGCGTGCGTGCGTGCGTACGTCCGTGCGTGGGTAGGTGTGCGTGTGTCGGTGCGTTCTTCGGGTGGGGATTATTTTCTATTAGATTTTCTTGATCTCATTTTCGCATTTTCCTTTTTTTCAATTCTTTTGGAAGTTTCTTTTCTTTTTTCTTTTTTTTATTCAATGCTTCCTATTTATACTTCTCATTCTCATGCTGTACTTTCTCTCTTTCTCTTTCTCTTTCTCCCTCTCCCCTAACCCCCGCCCCCTTCCCCCCAGGCTGATCGAAGGGAACAGCTGATCAACTCACTAATGGAGCGATGGTTCCCTTCCAGGTGCAATTACTAAGGGGAGAAAGGTGGGCGGGGGAAGGCAAGGGAAGGTAGGGGAGAGGAGAGGAGACGAGAGGGGGGGGGGATGGAAGGAGGTGCAGTAAAAGAAAAAAAAAGGGAGGAAGTAAGGATATATATATATATATATATATATATATATATATATATATATATATATATATATATATATGTAAATACACACATGTATATGTGTGTATATGTCTGTGTATGTATGTACGTATAAGTATGTATGTATGTATATGTATCTGTATGTATGTATGTATGTATGTACGTATGTATGTACGTATGTATGTACGTATGTATGTATGTATGTATGTATGTATGTATGTATGTATGTATGTATGTATGTATGTATGTATGTATGTATGTATGTATGTATGTATGTATGTATGTATGTATGTATGCATATATATATATATATATATATATATATATATATATATATATAACACACACACACACACACACATATATATATATATACACACATATATAACACACATCACATCATCCAACCCCAAAACCCGTACGCAATCAAGACCAGGTTTCAACCTCCGGCCTCCGCCCAGCCAAAGGCACCAACCTGCGACCTCAGGTAGGACGGCAATCAACGGCAACTTACCTGTAAAGAGAGAGAAATCATTAGTCTCGAGAAAAAAAATAAAGTATTTTAGATACAACTGTAGGTACGCACGCATTGCATGTACGTGTCAATCTACAACCCTCCCTGTCTATTTATATATCTACATATCTATTAATCTGTAAATGTATGTACAAACATGCATATATACATACATAAAACAGGCAGAATGATGTAATTAGTGATGGTAATTAACAGTAACTCCTACACATTAATAGCAACAATCATAAGAATATAAGTAATTACCACACCGCTAAAATAATAACAACAAAGGTAACAAAAAATAAAAGACACAAAAACAACCACCACTACCAATAACAACAACAACCTTCCCGCCAACAACCGTGGAAATCTAACCACATCACCGCCACCTAGAACACCCTACAACATCTACAACCATTACAACGCATCCCCTAGACCCGGCATCCTCTCCCAAGCCGACGAAGCAGAGAAAAAGGCTCCTCTTCTTCTTCTTCTTCTTCTCCTCAACTTCGCTTTCACCTTCATCATCCATCTCCACCTCCCCACCTCCCCTCCTCTCCACCTCTCCACCTCCCCTCCTCCCCACCTCTCCACATCCCCTCCCTCCTCCCCACCTCTCCCTCCCTCATCCCCACCTCTCCTCCTCTCCCACCTCTCCACCTCCTCTTCCCCCATCTCTCCACCTCCCCTCCTCCCCATCTCTCCACCTCCCCTCCTCCCACCACCTCTCTCCCTCCCTACCTCCTCTCCTTCCTGCCTCTCACCTCTCCACCTCCACCTCATCCACCCTCTCCTCCTCCCTCTCACCTCCCCTCTTCCCCATCTCCACCTCCCCTCCTCCCCACCTCTCCATCTCCCCTCCTCCCACCACCTCCTCCTTCCTACCCCTCTCCCTCCCTTCCTCCTCCCCACTGCCTTCTTTTCTTCTCCCTCCTCCCCACCTCCCCTCCTCCCCACCACCTCCACCTCCACCTCCGCCCCCATGCCTCTCACTCCCCAGCTGCTGCTGTTGTTGAATGTTGCAACAACGACAGACGGCAATGTGTCACCAAATCCTTGTTGCAGAAACACTCAAGTCTTTACCCTTGGTGATTTCTAATGAATGAATGAATAAATGAATGAATCAAAGAATAGATAAATGAATGAATGAATAGATAAATACAGTAACAAATAGCCAAATAAAGAAATGGATATCGATTAGCATTCTCGTGTTTATCAATCGCAACTTGCGTCTTATCTCACGCCTTCTCCTCCCTCGCTCCCTTCTCTTCACCCCCTCCCCTTCCTCCCCCCTCCCCCCACCCCCTTCCCTACTGGCGCACTGAGGCGGCGACCCATTTACAGGCCTTCGACCTCCCCACCCTCATTTTTTTTCTCTCTCTCCGTCGCTCTCTTTGTCACTCCCTATTACTTTTTTCCCTGTATATTTCTCCCTCCTTATCATCTTTATCACTCGATATTTTTTGTCTCGTTTCTTTGTCCTCTCTTTCTTTTTTCATTGTCTTTCCCTCTTTATTTCGTGTTTTTGTTGTTGTTTTTCTTTTTTTGCTTTCACGCCCTTTCCCTGTCCTCCTCCTCCTCCTTCCTCACTCCTTCATCATCTCCCCACTCCCACTTCCCCTTCCACCTCTTCGTTCACTCCTCCACCCCCAACCCCTCCAAAAATAGAAAAAAAGAAAAGAAAAAAGACGAAAACAGAAAAAAGCTAAGAAAAAAGACAAAAACAAACAAAAAAAGAAATAAAAAGAAGAAAAAAAAACATAAAAGAAAGAAAGAAAGAAGGAAAAAATTGGATCACTCGAAACGGCATCTTTCATTTCTCAAATTACATCCTCTAAGTGACGCTGTTCGAAAAGACGACAAATCGCCGAAATTCTTTGCCCAGTTCTGCTCAAAGGCTTCGGCGGGAGGGAGGCGGGGAGGTGGGGAGGAGGAGGGGAGGAGGGGAGGGGTGGTGGGGAAGAGGTGGTGGGGGAGGTGGGGAAAGGGAGGAGGTGGGGAGGCGAAGAGGAGGGGGGAGGTGGGCTGGTGGGGAGGAGGGGAGGGGAGGTGTGGTGATGGGGAAGGGTGGTGGGGAGGCAGGGAGCGGGGAAGCTGGGGAGGCGGAAAGGGGAATAAGAGAAGGGGTAAAGAAGCTGGAGGAGGTAAGAGGGAGAGTTAGGTAAGGGTTAAAGGCGTTTTGGGTAGGAGGGGAAGGTTACTGGGGAGAGGGGGAGAGGAGGGAAAAGGGAGGAGGAGGTGCAGGTGATGGGGAAGGGTGGTGGGGAGGGCAGGAGCTAGGGGAGTCAGGGAAGAAGGAAAAGAGGGGGTAAAGAAGCTGGAGGAGGTAAGAGGAGAGTTAGGTAAGGGTTAAAGGCGGTTTGGGTAGGAGGGGAAGGTTACTGGGGAGAGGGGGAGAGGAGAGAAAGGGGGGTAAGGGTGTAAGAGGGTAAAAAGGCTAGAAGAGATAAGGGGGGTTAGGGGCAAGGGTTAAAGGTGTTCGGGTAGGAGGGGTAAAGCTAAAGGGTTTGGGTAAAAAAAAAGGTAAGAAAAAATAAGAGATTATGGGTAGGGGGGGTAAGGGATTAAGGAGCAGGGTGAAGGGTAAGGGAGGAGGATACTGGGACAGAGATGGAAGGGAGGGACGGATAACGATCGTGAGAAGAAAAAGAAGAAGCAGAAGGAGGAGGAAGAAGAGGAAGAGGAGGAGGAGAAGAAGGGGAAGAAAAGAGGAAAAGGAGGACAAGGATTAGGACTGGGAAGAGGAGGAGGAGGAGGAGGAGAAGGAAGAGGATTAGGACGAGGAGAAAGAAGAAAACTAGAAAGAAAAAAAAACGATGGGCTAGCAAACATTTCAGAAAAAAAATATATATATATATATAACATGTAACAAGAACTTCCACCTCAAAACATAATATATAAATCAGCACCAAGAGGAGCAAAAAGGAGACAGAGAAAAAAAAGGAGAGAGAGAGAAAAAAGGGAGAGAGAGAGAGAAAAAAGAGGTTTCCCAGCTAACACGTGCCGAGAAACCGATCCTGGTAAAAAAGAAGGAAAGGAAAACTGAAGAGGAGACAAGAAGGGAATGAAATAAGGGGAGGAGGAGGAGGAGGAGGAGAAGAGGGAACGAGAGAAGAGAAGAGAGGAGAGCGGTGGGAAAACAAAAGAAAGGAAGAGGTAGAAGAGGAGGAAAGGACATGCAGGAGTGGAGGTGCGGAGAGAGAGAGAGAGAGAGAGAGAGAGAGAGAGAGAGAGAGAGAGAGAGAGAGAGAGAGAGAGAGAGAGAGAGAGAGAGAGAGAGAGAGAGAGAGAGAGAGAGAGAGAGAGGGAGGGAGGAGGAGGGAGGGAGGGAGGGAGGGAGGGAGGAGAGAGAGAGAGAGAGAGAGAGAGAGAGAGAGAGAGAGAGAGAGAGAGAGAGAGAGAGAGAGAGAGAGAGAGAGAGAGAGAGAGAGAGAGAGAGAGAGAGATTAGAACAGAGGATGTAAGCGAAGGGAGAAAGGGAAGAGGCGAATAACGTGGAGGAGGAAGAGGTAAAGAAGTAGGGGAACCTTCAGCCCCTCACACCTCCAACGCCCCCTACCGCCATACTCCCCCTACATCGTTTATTCCCGAGATCCTCCGGGGCGAAAGTGGGTCACACGCTAAATCCACTCCTCTCCCTTCCTCCCTCCCTTTTCCCCTCCTTCTTCTTCTCACCTCCCTATCCTCCAACACTCTTTCCTCTTCCCTTCTTACCCTCCTCCCTCTTCGCTATCTTCATAGCACCAATAAATCATCCATTCTTCTTCTCTTCCTCCTTTCCCTCTCCCCTTTCTTCTTCTCTGCCTCCTTTCCTCCTTCCTGTTCCTCTTCTCACCCTTTCCTTCCTTCCCTCAACCCTTTCCTCACTCCCAGCACCATTCTGGCCATTATGGCAGGCCACTGCCCCACCCCCTGCCTACCCCTACCCACATCCCAGCAACTAGGCTATCTAACCCTCCTTCCCCCCTTACCATCAGCCCACACATGACCCACACAAAACCCACAGCGTGAGAACGGAATCGCAAAACATCAAAAATGACTATCCCTTCTCCCCTTCCCCTCCCCTTTCTCCCCTCATAGTGTCCTATTTCTCTTCTTTCTATCATTTTTATCTCCCTCTCAGTTTCCCTTGCTATCTCCTCTCTCTTTCTCTCCCTCACTCTCACTCTTACTCTCTCTCCCTCTCTCCCTCCCGCTCCCCTTCCATCTCCCCCGCCCTTCCCCCTCTTTCTTTCCTTTTCTTTCTATCTCATCTGCCCTTATTTCATCTCCCTTTCACTTTCCCCTGCTCTCTCCCTCTCTTTCTCTCTCCCCCTCCTCCTCCCCCTCCCTCTCTCTCTCCCTCTCCCCTCCCTCTCTCTCAATCAAATAAACAAACAGAACCAATGACAGACCCCAAAACACAAACAAAAGAGAGCACGCCGCCCCCTCCCCCTCCCCTCTCTCCCCCACTCCCACCACCCTCCCTTCCCTCCCTCTCTCCCCCTCCCTCCCCTCCCTCTCTCCCCCTCCCCCTCCCTCCCTCCTCCCCTCCCCTCCCTCCTCACTTTCTCCCCCTTCCCTCCCCTCTCTCTCCCTCCCTCCCTTCCCTCCCCTCCCCTCCCCTCCCTTTCTCCCTCCCTCCCCTCCCCCTCCCCTCCCCCCCCTCCCCCGGCAAAATAAACGCCGGTCTCCAAAGAAAATGAAAACAGACACAAAAGTCCTCGCGGGAGTTTACGTTGGTGGTGATGCGACGGAGGAACCGGGGAGCATAATGCAGTTTGGCGGACAAATGCCCAGAGGAGGAGGAGGAGGAAGAAGAAGGAGGAGGAAAGGAAGAGGAGGAGGGAGGAGAGGTGGAGAGAGAGGAGGAGGGAGGAGGTGGAGGAAGGGAAGTGGAGGGAGGAGGAGGAGGAGGAGGAAGAGGAAGGGAAGAGGGAGGAAGGAGGAGGAAGGAAGGAAGGAAGGAGGAAGAAGGAGGAGGAGGAAGGAAGAAAAGGAGAAGGAGGAGGAGGGAGAAGTGGAGGAGGAGAAGGAGGAAGTGGAGGGGAGGAGGAATGGGAAGTGGAGGGAGGAAGAATGGGAAGTTGAGGTGGAGGTAAAAAAAAAAAAAAAAAAAAAAGAGGAGGGAGGAGGGAGGAGGGAGAAGAAAGGGAAGGCAAAGGAGCAGGAGGAGGACAGGAAGGAGCACGAAAGAATCTTAGGAAAAGGAGGAGGAAGAGAAGAAGAAGAAGAAGGGGATGGAGGAAGAAGATGAGGAGGGAGGGGCTTCAGCAAGGTAGATGATAGGGTGGAAGTGAAGGAAAGAGGAAACAGAAAATAGGGAGGAAGGAAGGAAAAAATAAACTGTAATAATACCAATGCAAAAAGAAAAAATAACAACAACAAATAAGAAATCACACACACAAAAAAAATAACCAAACCAAAAAATCAAAACAAACAAGAGACACGAAGACCCCCGCCCCCCCACCATCCATCCCCCCCCCTCCCCCCGCTCTCCTAACTGGGGCAACCACCTTTAAAAAGGCCTCATGCATTCTGGTCATCATCATATTTATTGGTCATCGCGCTCGCCCCATCTCCGAATGACGTCACGAAATCTCTCAGGCTATTCATGCCAATGTGCGCCTGTAATTTATATTCAGGTTCGTGTTCATCTGTATCTCTATCTGTATCTGTATCTGTATCTGTGTCTGTATCTGTATCTGTATCTGTGTCTGTATCTGTATCTGTGTCTGTATCTGTGTCTGTATCTGTATCTCTATCTGTATCTGTATCTGTATCTGTGTCTGTATCTGTATCTGTATCTGTGTCTGTATCTGTATCTGTGTCTGTATCTGTATCTGTGTCTGTATCTGTATCTGTATCTGTGTCTGTATCTGTATCTGTGTCTGTATCTGTATCTGTGTCTGTATCTGTATCTGTATCTGTATCTCTGTATCTGTATCTCTGTATCTGTATCTCTGTATCTGTATCTCTGTATCTGTATCTCTGTATCTGTATCTCTGTATCTCTATCTCTGTATCTCCATCTCTGTATCTCCATCTCCATCTCCATCTCTGTATCTGTATCTGTATCTGTATCTGTATCTGTATCTGTATCTGTATCTGTATCTGTATCTGTATCTGTATCTGTATCTCTCTCTCTCTCTCTCTCTCTCTCTCTCTCTCTCTCTCTCTCTCTCTCTCTCTCTCTCTCTCTCTCTCTCTCTCTCTCTCTCTCTCTCTGTGTGTGTGTGTGTGTGTGTGTGTGTGTGTGTGTGTGTGTGTGTGTGTGTGTGTGTGTGTGTGTTTGTGTGTGTGTGTGTGTGTGTGTAAAAGGAAAATTGTATGAGGGCAGGGTGTTGGAAGATAGGTAGGTTGGACTGGGTAGGTAGGTGGTGTGGGTAGTGTTGGTAGGTGGATAAATGTTGGTAGGTGGGTAGTGGGAGTAGATGGGTGGGTAGATATGTAGATGGGTGGGTAGATATGTAGGTGGGTGGGTAGATATGTAGGTGGGTGGGTAGATATGTAGGTGAGTGGGTAGATAGACAGGTAGTACAAGTATATAAGTAAGTAGATGGATAGGTAAGTAGGTAAATATGGGTAGGTGGATGCAAATGTCGTTAGGTGGGTCCGCGGGTTGGTAATAAATGAAAACAGAACACTTTTCGTACCCTAATACCTATATATCCTAGGTTAACACAAAAAAAAAGTATCAGAAACCGCTTCTCTCTCTAAAAAAAAAAAAAAAAAAAAAAGGATAAAAGAAAACAGGGTTGACTCGAAAAAAAGAAAAAGAAAAAGAAAAACAAAAACAAAAAAAAATCAACAACGCACAGTCGCCCAAAAGACGGAAAAATATAAGGGCGAGATCCCTGTCCCAGACACCATCACCACCCCGTCTCTCTTGTTATCTCGTGTTGCTCTTCTTGAACCTTCTGTGATTATGCCACGTGATGGTGACTGAGGCCTTTCTTTCTCTTTCTTTCTTTCCTTCTTTTTCGAGAGGAGGAAGAGGGGAGAGAGGGAGGGAGGAAGAGGAGAGGAAGGGAGGAAGAGGAGAGGAAGGGAGGAAGAGGGGAGGGAGGAAGAGGGGATGGTGGGAGGAAGAGGGAAGAGAGGGAGGAGGTGAAGGAGATGTGGGGGAGGGGGGTTGGAGGAGAAAGAAGGAGGAAAGGGAAAGAATAAAGGAGAGATGGAGAGGAAGAGAGCGAGTTTGGAGGGGGGGATAGGAGAGAAAAATGAAGGAAGGAAGGGTGGGGGAGAGAGAGAGAGAGTCAGAGAGAGAGAGAGAGAGAGAGAGAGAGAGAGAGAGAGAGAGAGAGAGAGAGAGAGAGAGAGAGAGAGAGAGAGAGAGAGAGAGAGAGAGAGAGAAATTGTTTCTTTTTTCTTAACAATCTCTCCCTTTCCTTTCACTTTTTCCAGATTCAATTTCTCCTCCTCCTCCTCCTCCTTCTTCTTCTTCTTCTTCTTCTTCTTCTTCTTCTTCTTCTTCTTCCTTCTTCTTCTTCCCTTCTTCTTCTTCTTCTTCTTCTTCTTCTCCTCCTTCTCCTTCTCCTTCTCCTTCTCCCTTCTCCTTCTCCTCCCTCCTCCCTCCTCCTCCTCCTCCTCCTCCTCCTCCTCCTCCTCCTCCTCCTCCTCCTCCTCCTCCTCCTCCTCCTCCTCTCACTCCTCCTCAACTTACCTTTAACTCAAACTTAACCCTGAACTTCAAATTTATCTTCCACCAGCTCCAGCACTTCTCACTTTAGCTCTCCTTCTGCTACCAACTTCAACTCTTCTTCTCCTCGTTCTTCTCCCTTTACCCCCACTCCTCCTACTACTACTACTACTATATTCCTACTCCTACTCCTCCTCCTCCTCTTCCTCCTCCCCCCTCCCCCTCCTCCTCTTACTCCTACTACTACTACTACTACTACTACTACTACTATTAATACTCCTACTACTACTCCTATTGCCATTACTCCTACTACTACTACAACTTCCCCCTTCAACTCTTTACTCCCGTTTCTACTCCAACTCCTACTCTTACCCCCGCCCCCCCTCCCCTTCAACTCTTTTTAACGTCAACTTAAAAATCTGTCGCAATGACGAGCTGATAATATTATCATGTCGAGCGGATGAGTTGCCATGGTGACGATAAGCGGCAAGGGATATAGGAGGGGGGGGGGGTAGAAGGGGTAGAAGGGGTAGAAGGGATAGAGAGGATAGAAGGGGAGATAAGGGGGAGGGCAGACGTTTGGCATACATCCTGTCTTCCATCAACCGACACGTGGATAAAGCGGGAAAGAAAGAAAACAGACAGAGAGAGAAAAAAAAAATGAATAACGAACATAACATCAGAAAAAATATATATACATAAGGCCCCTGAAAGTCGAACTATGTCAGAGCCACAGTGCCACAGTGCCACTAAGCTCCTCAGGCACTGCTGTAATCTCCACCTTATCGCGAGTGCCAGGAGGTCGGTAAGTGGAATAAGCTGATCATATTAACACAAGTACAAATGTGCTGGGAAGATGAGCATTTATTTTTGGAATTTTTTTGTTTGTTTTCCTCTTCTTTTTTTACCTCTCGTTTCTTATTTGTAGGCTTATCGTTTTTCCCCTCTCTCTCTCTCCTAGGCTTTCCCTCCTCCCATTTCTAGCCAATCAGTCAGACAGTCAGCCAGGCAGTCAGTCAGTCAGTCACTCACTCACTCACCTACTCACACACTCACCGCCTCAGCAACGCCCTCACCTACTCATCACTCGCGTCAGTCACTCACTCACCTACTCACTCACTCACCACCTCGGCAACGCCCTCACCTACTCATCATTC
>NC_091575.1:28973206-28975706 GCF_042767895.1 Penaeus vannamei
ACACGCGTCCCCGTACAAGCTATCTTTAGCTCAGTCAATACTACTTCTTTCGTAAGCGAATACTATACGTCTCTTTTTCTTTCTTTCCTTCTTTCTTATTCTCTTTCCTTCCTTTCATCCTTTTACTGTTAGTGGCTGGCCTCGTGACAATGATGAACCAAGCAACTCTCCCCATCACCACCGCCTGGTATCAACCAGTATCTATCTCAATCTAGTCCGTTACCAGCAATCATCATTAAATCTGCCATGTCCATCTCCGCCTCAGGGTTACTAGTATCGTAACAGTCAAGTCAAACAGTGACAATTCATTCAATCCTTGCTTGCTTCCTTCCATTCTTTCCTTCTTGCTTGCTTGATCCCCTTCCCTTCTTCTTCCTCTCCTCTCTTCTCCTCTCCTCTCCTCTCCTCTCTCCTCTCCCCTTTTCTCCTCTCCTCTCCCTCTCACTCTCTTCCCTCTTCTCTCCCTCTCCCTTTTCTCTTCTCCTCTCTCCTCTCCTCTCCTCTCTCTCCTCTCCTCTCCTCTCTCCTCTCCCTCTCCTCTCTCTCTCTCTCTCCTCTCCCCCCCCCTTTTCTCTCTCTCCCCCAAGTCCTAGTACAGACTCCAAAGGGGAAACCACACTCCCAGGCCAAACCACTTTTCATCTCTCCTTTTTTTCTCTCTTTCCACTTTCCTAATCCCTTCATCGCTTCCCTACCCCCTAACCCCTTCTGCATCTCTCCCTCCTCCCTTAATCATGGGTGCCTATTTCCCAGCATCCTTGTCCTCTCCTTCCTCCCCTCCTCTTCTTTTCCTTACTCTCTCTTCTCTTCCCCTTATCTTACGTCTCTCCATACCCCGTTATACCCCCCCCCTTCCCCCTGGGTTCCCTCCTACCCATAGACGTCCCCTAGCCCCCTTCCCTTTCCCTACCCTCTTTAACCCTACATGCACCCTTCCCCAACTCCCCCCCCAACAACCCCTACATCCTTCTTCCCCCTTCCCTCTTACCCTCCCTTTCCTTTTTTCCCCTCACCCCACTAGTGCTCGTCTACCCCATCCCCCTCTCCCCCCTCTTACCTCCTCACCTCCCCTCCACCCCTTCCCTCACTCCCTATCATTACCCCTCAAACCCTCCCCACCACTAGTACCCCTATGCCCCCCCCCCCACAAGTACTCTTCCACCCCCCCTTTCCCTCCCTCACTCCTACCATTACCCCCTCCACCCATCCCCCCCATCCTTCGTACCCCTAAACGCCCCCTCCCCTACTACACCCCCTCTTACCCTCCCTATATACCCCCTACTCCAACTGAGGAACTGTGCTTTAGGACAATAACCTGTGGGAGACTGATGAGGGTGACCAAGGGTGATCGCCTCCTCCTTTCTCTTCTTTCCGTTCTTTTACTTCTCTTTCTCTTTCCTTATCTCTGTTTATCTCTCTCTCTCTCTGTCACTGTCTCTCTCTCTCTCTCTGTCACTGTCTCTCTTTTTTCTCTCTGTCTCTGTCTGTTCTCTCTCTCTCTCTCTGTCTGTCTCTCTCTCTCTCTCTCTCTCTGTCTCTCTCTCTGTCTCTCTCTCTGTCTCTCTCTCTGTCTCTCTCTCTGTCTCTCTCTCTCTGTCTCTCTCTCTGTCTCTCTCTCTGTCTCTCTCTCTGTCTCTCTCTCTGTCTCTCTCTCTCTGTCTCTCTCTCTCTCCTCAATCGGTTTGCATTTCCACTACGTTTATTATACCTCCTATTCCTTTTCTTACTTGTTTTTCCCCTTCTTCAATTGCAATACCTATAATACTATTATTCACTGTTCTATCATCACCGCCATATCAATAATAACTATCATCATCATTATCATTAACATTATCATAATCACTCCCAATATCATTACTATTTTTATTATCATCATCATCAATATTACTCGTTTTCATTACTATCATCATCATTACCTTCATTACCATCACTGATACTCTTACCTTTAATCCTCATTTCTTTATTCCTTTTTCTTTATTATTCCTTCTCCTTCCTCCTCGTTACTTTCAAACTACGCCCCCCGCCCGTTTCTCATTCTCCCTGTTATTCGTCTTTTTCGTTTTTCTTGCTTCTAATTGAGTTTTTAGCTTTCGGTCTGTTTGTCTGTCTGTCTGTCTCTCTTATTCACCTACCCCTCCTTCTCTATCTCTATCGTCTGCCTGTCTGTTTGTCTGTTTGTCTGTCTGTCTCTCACCCAAATCCGTATCCCTTTTCTCCCTCTTTCCTTCCTCGTCTCACCCTTACACCCACATCCAACCCTTCCCCCTTTCTCTCCCTCTCTGTCTAACATACTCCTAACTACCCACCCTCTCCCACTCTTTATCTCCTAATTCTCTTCCCTTTTCTCTTCCCTTCCCCTTCCCCCTCCTTTTCCTCCTACGAGAATTCTCCTTCTCCCTCTCCCTTCCCCTCAAACCCTTGCTGCCTCTCCCTCTCCCTCTCCCTTCCCCTCAAAACCCTTTCTCCACTCCCACTCTCCCTCTCCCTCTCCTTCCCCTCA
>NC_091575.1:28978206-28993206 GCF_042767895.1 Penaeus vannamei
GGATAGGTAAGTGGGTAGGTGAGTGTGTAGGTTTGTAGGTGGGTGGATAGGTAGGTGGGTAGGTGAAGAGGTGGGTAGGTGGAATTGGGTGAGTGGGTAGGTGAGGTAGGTAGGTGAGTGGGTAGGTGGGTAGGTGGGTAGGTGGGTGGGTAGGTGGGGGGGGGAGTGGGTAGGTGAGTGGGTAGGTGGGTAGGTGGGTAGGTGGGTAGGTGGGTAGGTGGGTAGGTGGGTGGGTGGGTGGGTAGGTAGGTGGGTAGGATAGATGGATGAATGAATGGACAGACGGATGGATGAATGGATGGATGAGTAAGTATATGGATGGATAAGTTACTTCCCCTCATTTTTTCTTTCTTTCTTTCTTTCTTCCTGTCTCCCTCGTCTCTCCCTCCCTCTCTCCCACCGACCCCCCCCCCCAGCCAGCTGTTCAATAAACGAAACCCAAATGCGCGAGCGTGCGCGTGCGCGTGTTTTCTCTAGCAACGTGACTCGGACCGCAAACTCTGGAGGAAAAAATTACACATTCCTCGGGCTTTCGAGATGAAGGCCAACGAGGGATCCCGGCTGAAGGGCTGGGCGAGGGGAGGGAAGGGCTGGATGAGGGGAGAGAAGGAGAAGGAAGGGCTGGATGAGGGGAGAGAAGGGGGACAAGGGATAGGTGAGGGGGAGAAGGGGACAAGGGATAGGTGAAGGGCTGGATGAGGGGAGAAAAGGGGGACAAGGGATAGGTGAGGGGAGATAAGTGGGGGTGAGGGGAAAAGGAAGGGCTGGATGAGGGGAGAGAAGGGGGCTGGTGTAAGGGGAAGGAAGAGCTGAGTGAGGGGAAGGAAGGGCTGGATGAGGGAAAGGGAGGGGGGCAAGGGATAGGTGAGGGGGAGAAGGAATAGATGAGGGGAGAGAATGAGGGTGAGGGGAAGGAAGGGAGGGGGTAGAGAGGGGCAAGGAATAGGTGAGGGGTTGAGGAGGGGAGAAGGGCTGGGTGAGGGAGAGATGGGGAGAAGGTATAGATGAAGCGGAGGAGGGGCTGGGTAAGGGGGAAAGGAACAGATAAGGGAGAGAAGGGTGGGTGGGTAAGGGAAGAAAAAGGGACTACAGGTGAGGGAGAGAAGGGAGAAGGAATAGATGAGGGGGACGAAGGGATGTGTGAGGGGAGAAAAAAGGATAAGAAAAGGGGGAGAGAAGAGCTGGGTGAATGAAGACAAGAACAGGGAAAGGAGAGGCAAGGGCAAGGTGAGGTAGGGAAGCATGAGCTGGGTAGGAGGAGGGGAGGGGGAGGTAGGGGTAAGGCTCCGGGCAGATGTTTCTCATCGGCTTGTTACACTGTTGCACTTTACCTCCGGGTGAAGATAGTTTTTTCATTTTTCCTTCCTATTCCCTTTCTTTTCCTTTCTTTCCTCTCTCTCTCTCTCTCTCTCTCTCTCTCTCTCTCTCTCTCTCTCTCTCTCTCTCTCTCTCTCTCTCTCTCTCTCTCTCTCTCTCTCTCTCTCTCTCTCTCTCTCTCTCTCTCTCTCTCTCTCTCTCTAGTCCATCTATTCCCTCCCTCCTTCCATCTCTCTCTTCCTCCTTCCCCCAATCCCATCCACCCTCCCTCCTTCCCACCCAACCACCCACACTACCTCCTTCCTTCCTCCCTCCCACTTCCTCCTTCCACTTAACCACCCACTCTACCTCCCTCCCTCACTCCCTCCCTCCTTCCCACCCACTCTACCTCCCTCCCTCACTCCCTCCCTCCTTCCCACCCAACCACCCACTCTAGCTCCCTCCCCTCCCCTCCCCCCTCCCTTAACTGACAAGTGGCAGGCGCAACTAACATGAATTCCAACCGCAACACAACCTGAGGTGAAGATGTAGATTGACGTGACGCAACATCTTTGATAAGAGCAAGTAAGCTAACACGTGGGGAGGGAGGGAGGGAGGGAGAGGGAGAGGGAGAGGGAGAGGGAGAGGGAGAGGGAGAGGGAGAGGGAGAGGGAGAGGGAGAGGGAGAGGGAGAGGGATAGGAAAGAGGGAAAGGAAAAGAAGAGGGAAAAGGAGAGAGGAAGGGGGAAAAGGGAGAAGGAGAGGGAAAGAGAAAGAGAAAGAAAAAGAGGAGTGGGAAAGAGAGCGAAAGACTACCGGAAGAAAAAGGGGAGAGAGAGAAGGAGAAAAAGCGAAAACAAAGAAAGCAAAAAGGAAAAAAAAAGACAACGAAAAAAGAAGACAAAAAAAAAGAGAGAGGAAAAGCGGCGATGATAACCCCGACCTGGACGAGGCGTGAGGCCAGGGAACTCTCGCTCTCGTATTTCACCCTCGTATCTCCCCTCTTGACCATTAACATACCTACATATCCTCCTTACCGCTAGCTAACCCTCCCTTTCCCTCCCCTACCACCCTCTCCCCGCTCCACCTCCTTCCTCCTCCTCCTCCTCCTCCTGCTTCTTCTTCTTCTTCTTCTTCTTCTTCTTCTTCTTCTTCTTCTTCTTCTTCTTCTTCTTCTTCTTCTTCTTCTTCTTCTTCTTCTTCTTCTTCTTCTTCTTCTTCTTCTTCTTCTTCTTTCCTTCTCCTCCTCCTCCTTATCGATACCCTCATCCTTATCCAAATCCTCCTCCTCCTCACTCCTTATCCACATCCTCCTCATCCTCTTGCAAATCTCCTCTTAACATCCAGCTAAACCCATTTTCGTCGTCCTCCTCCATCCTCCCTCCCCCTCCCTCCTTCCCTCCCATCGTTATCACACCTACACATTCCCCTGCCGCCTCCGCGTCCCCTCCCCTCCCCTCCCTCTCCTCCTCCCTCCCTCTCCCTCCGCGTCCCCCTCCCCCTCCCTCTCCTCCTCCTTCCCCTCCCCCTCCGCGTCCCCCTCCCCCTCCCTCTCCCCCTCCGCGTCCCCCTCCCACTCCCTCCTCCTTCCCCTCTCCCTCCCTCCCTCCCCCACCCACCACCCCCGCGGCACCAGTGAGACTGCACTCCCACCGGCGGACGGCAACTGTTGCTGGGAGTTCTCTGTATATCCCTTTCAAGCCCCAGCCTGCCTTCCTGCCTGCCTGCCTGCTCCTGCTCCTACTCCTGCTGCCCGCCTACTCTCGCTCTCTCTCGCTCTCTCTCTTTCTCTTTCTCTCTCTCTATCTTTCTATCTCTCTCTACCTCTCTCTATCTCTCTCTATCTCGCTATATCGCTATCGAGCTCTCGATCTTCCTCTGCTTCTCTTTTGTTCTCTCTCTCATTCATTCACACTCAGTCTCTCACCAAACCGCACACTCACTCACACATTCACTCATTTGCTATCCTAAGTTTCTTTCCCTCTCCCTCATCCTCTTCCCCCCCCTGTCCCTGTCCCTCTCCCTCTCTCTCCCTCCTCTTCCCCTCCCTGTCCCTGTCTCTCTCCCTCTCCTTCTCTCTCTCCCTCTCTCTCCCACTCCCCTCTGGCCCGCCATGAGTGAGAATGACGTCACGCTAAGCTGCTGCCTACGCGCGCACACATCACGAGCGAGAATTGCACACGCGAAGAAATTGCGGTTTTGAAATTTCTCTCACACTTTTTTTTTCGTGTGTGAGGGGGGGGGGATGTGTGTGTGTGCGCGCGTGTGTGTGTGTGTGTGTGTGTGTGTGTGTGTGTGTGTGTGTGTGTGTGTGTGTGTGTGTGTGTGTGTGTGTGTGTGTGTGTGTGTGTGTGTGTGTGTGTGTGTACGTGTGCGCGCGTATGTGCGTGTGCGTTTGTGCGTGGGAGGGAGGGAGAGAAGTAGGGAGGAGGGAGGGAGGGGATTGCGTGCGTGAGTGCAAGCAGGCAGATGTTTCAGCCGAAGCGCCACAAAACGGGGTTTCATAAATATTGACGAAAGGGCCGAGAACAGAGCTACCGGAAGTGGCACTCACTCGTGGCACTCAATTGACTCAACTCGATTCTTTCTCGCTTTCTCATTCTCCTCCCTCGACTCTTCGCCTCTCTTGTCTCTCTCTCCCTCTCTCTCCCTCTCTCTTCCGCCTCCGCTTTACTTATTCACTCAGCTCATTCTTCCTCGCTTTCTCATTCGTCTTAAGCTCCTCTCTTCTTTATTCTGAATTTTCCATCCTTAATTATTCTGTCTTCTCTCTTTTTTCTCTCTCTCACTTTTCTCCTTTCCTCTCTTCTATCTTCTTTCCCTCTCCTCTCTTCTATCTATCCCTCTCCTCTTTCCTTCTCATTTCCCTCCCCTTCCCTTTCTCCTCTCCTCTCCTGTCTCTCTTCTACACTTTTTTCATCTTCCCTCCTATTTCCTCTCCTCTCCCCTTCCCTTTCTCTTCTCTTCTCTCTCCCTCGCCTCTTCCCTTTCCTTTACTCTCCCCTCCCATCCCCTTCTCTCTCCTCTCTCCCCTTCCCTCCCATCTCCTTTACTCTCCCCTCCCCACTCCTCTCCTCTCCCCTCCCCTCTCCTTTACTCTCCCCTCTCCTCTCTCCCTCTCCTCCAAGACGCAGTGCAGTACACTTTAGTATCACAAACACCCACACACTAACGGTCATCTTGTGCTTCCTGGACCCTGCTTGCGTGTTTGTTTACTTGTTTCCTTGTTTGTGCCTCTGCCTGTCCGCCTGTTTATTTGTTTCTGTCTCTTCGTCCACTCGTGTGTTTGTTTATGTTATGTTTTGTTGTGTTTGTTTGTGTGTGCGTTTCCTCCGTTTACTGATGTATTTGTGGGTGCGTTTGTTCCGCTTGCTCTCAGTATGTCTGTGCTTCCGTGCGTGTGTTTATTTGCTTTCATGCTTGCTCGTCTTTTCTGCTGCCTTTCTATTCGATTCCTTGCATGCTTATCAGCTGTTTGCTTCCATTTTTCATTCGCGCGTTCATAAAAAAGTTGTGACTGGCATCTCTCTCTCTCTCTCTCTCTCTGTCTCTCTTTCTTTCTCTCTTTCTTTCTCTCTGTCTGTCTGTCTGTCTGTCTGTCTGTCTGTCTGTCTGTCTGTCTGTCTGTCTGTCTGTCTGTCTGTCTGTCTGTCTGTCTGTCTGTCTGTCTGTCTGTCTGTCTGTCTGTCTGTCTGTCTGTCTGTCTGTCTGTCTGTCTGTCTGTCTGTCTGTCTGTCTCTCTCTCTCTCTCTCACCCTTCTATTAAACCACTTCCCCTTCTCTTCCCTTCCATCTCCTCTCTTTTCTCCCTAACCTTCTTTTCACCCAATTCTCCTCCTATCCCCCACTCCCTTTCCCCACCCTTCTCCTTATCCCTCTCCCTTCCCTAATCCCTAACCTATCCTTCTCCTTCTTCCCCATCGCTCCCGAAAACGCAGGACAGCGAAATTCCGAAGTCGACACACGCCTCCCCACCCCTCAGAAAATGACCTCCCACTCCCCTTACCCTACCTCGCACCACTCATCTCCCCCTACCCCCCTCTACACTTCCTCCCCCCTCCCCCTACCTCCCTCTCCACTCCCCCTCCACCCTCACCCCCCTACCTCCCTCTCCACTCCCTTCACCCTCACCCTATTTACCTCCTTCTCCACTCCCCCTCCCACCCCCTTTCACCCTACCTCCCTCTCCACTCCCCTCGCCTCACTCTACCTCCCTCTCCACTCCACTCCCCCTCACCCTATCTACCTCCTCCACTCCCCTCCCCCTCCCCCTCACCCTACCTCCCTTCCCCCTCCCCTCACCCTACCTCCTTCTCCACTCCCTTCCCCCTCACCCTACCTCCCTCCCCCCTCCCCCTAAGGCCCTCCGATTGATTTAGGATGCGAGCGGGCGGGCCAAGGTGGCAAAAGGGTTCGGAAGGATGGGCGCCCGCCCGACCCTGTCCGACCGACCGGGAAGCGGAGAGAAGGGGACGGGAGACAGAGGGAGAGAGGGAGAGAGGGAGAAGGGGAGAGGGAAGGGGAGAGGGAAGGAGGAAGGAGAAGGAAGGGAGAGGAGAGGAGAGGAGAGGAGAGGGAGGAGGAAAGGGAGGAGGAGAGGAAGGGAAGGAGAGAGAGGGGGAGGGAGGAGGGAGAGAGGAGAGGGAGAGAGAAGAAGAAGAGAGAGAGAAAGAGAGAGAGAGACAGAGAGAGAGAGAGAGAGAGAGAGAGAGAGAGAGAGAGAGAGGGGGGGATGGAAGAATGGGAGACACGTGAAAGAAAGGAAGAGATGGGGGAGAGATAGAGGAAGCGAAAGGAGGTCGATGGGAAGGTAAGAGGGGTAGAGAGTAAGAGAGGGAAGAGGAGGAAATGGGAGGACCGAAGGGGAAGGATGGAGAAGGAAATGGGGTAAAAAGGGAGAAAAGGGAGAAAAGGGAGAAGAGAGAGAGAAAGAGAGAGAGAGAGAGAGAGAGAGAGAGAGAGAGAGAGAGAGAGAGAGAGAGAGAGAGAGAGAGAGAGAGAGAGGATGAGAGAGAGAGAGAAGAGGAAGGGGGGCAGGAAAAAGGGGGTAGACAGCAACAGGGATAAGGGTGGGGGAGGACTGGGCAGCTGACTAGAATAAGGGCTGGGATAAGAAGTTAATGAGCCAAAGGAAGGACGCGAGGAAGAAAAGAAGAGAGCAGGAGTGAGAGAGAGAGATAAAGAGACAGTGGAGAGACCTATCGAAGGCGCTTCTACCCATCTTAAAGGCACTGGAAGTGATCTGCAGTTTTTTTCTTTTACTGGAGAGGCATGAGGCTGAGTAAAGAGGAGGGGAGGAGGAGGAGGAGGGAGGAGGAGGAGGGAGGAGGAGGAGGAGGAGGAGAGGGGAGGGAGGAGGATTAAAGAGGAGGAGGAGGAAGTAAGAGGAGGAGGAGGAGGAGGAGGAGGAGAAGGAGGGAGGAGGAGGAGGGAGTAAGAGGAGGAGGAGGAGTAAAGAGGAGGGAGGAGGGTAATTAAAGAGGAGGAGGAGGAGGAGGAGAGAGGAGGAGAGAGTAAAGAGGAGGACGAGGAGGAGGAGGAGGAGGAGGAGGACGAGGAGGAGGAGGACGAGGAGGAGGGAGGACGAGGAGGAGGAGGACGAGGAGGAGGAGGAGAAGGAGAAGGAGAAGGAGAAGGAGAAGGAGAAGGAGAAGGAGAAGGAGGAGGACGACGACGAAGTAAAGGAAATAGAAGAGGAGAGGGACGAGGAGGAGGGAAATCACAGCAGAAATAGAAAAAAAAGAAGAGAAGTAATAAGAACAGAGAAAGAAGAGAGGAGGAGGGCGAGAACACATCCACGTGCAAACGATACCGGAAGCGAAGGCATTATAGGCAAAGAACAGACTGTCAAAGAAATCGCGACCCAAGCTGCACTCACTTCCCTAAACATCGAAAGGCGAAAAGGAGCGAAAAGGAGCGAAAAGGAGAGAAAATGAAACCCAGTGAACGTAAGAAAGCGAAAAGGAGAGAAAATGAAACCCAGTGAACGTAAGAAAGCCAAAAGGAGAGAAAAATGAAACCAGTGAACGTAAGAAAGCGAAAGGAGGAGAAAATGAAACCCAGTGAACGTAAGAAAGCGAAAAGGAGAGAAAATGAAACCCAGTGAACGTAAGAAAGCGAAAAGGAGAGAAAATGAAACCCAGTGAACGTAAGAAAGCGAAAAGGAGAGAAAATGAAACCCAGTGAACGTAAGAAAGCGAAAAGGAGAGAAAATGAAACCCAGTGAACGTAAGAAAGCGAAAAGGAGAGAAAATGAAACCCAAGTGAACGTAAGAAAGCGAAAAAGGAGAAGAAAATGAAACCCAGTGAACGTAAGAAAGCGAAAAGGAGAAGAAAAATGAAACCCAGTGAACGTAAGGAAGCGAAAAGGAGAGAAAATGAAACCCAATGAACGTAAGAAAGCGAAAAGGAGAGAAAATGAAACCCAGTGAACGTAAGAAAGCGAAAAGGAGAGAAAATGAAACCCAGTGAACGTAAGAAAGCGAAAAGGAGAGAAAATGAAACCCAGTGAACGTAAGAAAGCGAAAAGGAGAGAAAATGAAACCCAGTGAACGTAAGAAAGCGAAAAGGAGAGAAAATGAAACCCAGTGAACGTAAGGAAGCGAAAAGGAGAGAAAATGAAACCCAATGAACTTAAGAAAGCGAAAAGGAGAGAAAATGAAACGAACGAAAGAACGGCGGGAATGCGAAGGCCAACGAACGTGCACAAAACAACCAAAAGAACCGAAATAAGGGCGCGAGGGTAAGGAAAAGAACGTGGCCGGGCGATGTATTGGGGAACGTATTAAAAATGGGGGGAAAAAGTAATAACCGATATTCAATAGTTGCAGTAAATGTTAAATGTTGCATCAAATTGGGCAGAGGCGGCCGTAACATGCAACACTCTATCAGACTCAGGGATGATATGCAATGGAAAAAATTAGTCATACATGAATTCTTTTAAAGGGATGAAAGAATTATAATATTAAGTAATAAAACAGATAACGATGATGATGATAATACTAATAACAACCACAGCAATAATAATAATAACAATAACAACAAAAATGAAAACAATAATAATTAGTATCATAATAACAAAAACAACAACAATAATAATAATAATAAAAATAATATAATCAAAAATAAATAATAATAATAATAATAACAATAATAATAATAACTACAACAATAATAATAATGACAATGACGATAATGATGAAAACATTAATAGTAAAAGTAACTGTAACAGTAACCGCAATATTAATAGTAATAGTAATAATAACAATGGCAAAAACAAAAACACAACTATAATTATAACTTTAGCATTGGAAATAAATTCAAATAAAAAAGAGATTGAGAGAGAGAGAGAAAGGGGGGGGGGGGCAGGCGGATAATAGACACAAACAGAGAGAGAAAGAGGGCGAGAGACGGATAATAACAGACCGAGAGAGATAGAGAGAAAGAGGGTTAAAGATACGGATAACAATAAACAGAGAGAGAAAGAGGGAGAGAGGAACATAACAGAGACGGAGAGAGAAAGAAAGAAAAAGCGACAAATAACCGCAAACAGAGAGAGAAAGAGGAAGAAAGCGACATAACAGAGAGAGAAAGAGAGAGAGAGAGAGAGAGAGAGAGAGAGAGAGAGAGAGAGAGAGAGAGAGAGAGAGAGAGAGAGAGAGAGAGAGAGAGAGAGAGTAAGAAAAGAAGAGGGAGAAGAGGGAGAAAGATAACTGTGGATCAACCCGAAGGACCGCGAAGCGTGAAATGGAACACAAGGAAACTAGGACGCGACGGTACGAATAGAAAGAGACGAGGGAGGGACGGAGAGGATGGGGGGAAGAGAGAGAGAGGGAGAGATTATAGATAAGGGGGAGGGAGAAGCGATGCGAAAGGGGGAAGGGAGAGACGTTGGGAAAGGGGGAGGAGGAGAGGGAGTGGAAGAGAGAGAAGTAGAGAGGGAGGGAAAGGGGGAAATGAGAGAGGAAGCGAAATAGAAAGAGAAACGAGGGAAAGGGATGGAAAGAGAGGAGGGGAGGGAGAGAAAGAGGGAGAAAGAGAGGAGAGGAGAGGGAGAGAAAGAGAGAGGGAGAGGAAGAGAGAAGGAGAAGGGGAAGGAAAGGGAGAAAGAGTTATCAAAATTACAAGTAGTTGATAGTAATGATGTTGATAATTACAACATTCCTAAAACCTCATATCAGCCGATAACATCCCCCACACACACCCAGGCCAAAATAACCAACCGTAACCCCGACGTTTCGGCTCGTTTACGCTTTTCCTTTTCAGGTGGTTAACGAGTCCGAATTTAGATACATAACGGTGTCGCCGCCACAAAGCCGCCTCCTCCCCCTCCTCCTCCTCCTACCACTGCTTCCTCCTTCCTCCTCTTCCTCTTTCGTTTTTCCCCTCCTTCATCTCCCTCCCTCCCTACCCTCTCTCCCTCCCTTTCTTTCTTCACACACCCTTCTTCCCCATCCGCCACCCTCCCCCATCCTCCCTCCTTTCCTCCCCCTACACCCTCTCCCTCCCTTCTCCCTCTTCTGGCGCCGCAAGATGTCATCTGCCAAGCTTCCGGTGACCGAAAGGGCTGCTCTGGCCGTGACTTGGGCTTCGCTACGTAGTGGTAATTTGTTTTATTCAAAACATGTTTTCTAATCACCATTTAATTTCGACGTTTATGTACCTTGTTTTGTTCGTCTATCTATTATATTATGAAATTATTGTAACAATTCTAGAACCCGCCGGCATCAATCACGTGTTCGGACACATTGGCCAAAACAGAATGGCCGACTCGACAAAATAAAAATAACAAAAAAATATATATATCTATAACAAACAAGACAGACAGATGAAGCCAGAAAAAAAACGTCACAGAGACTCTATAGGACCTTAAAGTTTTAGAAGAAAAAGAGAAAGATAATAGGGTTGAGAATTAAAAGGTGCGATTAATTAAAGCTGAGAGACAGGCTGAGATTCGAAGCTTGAAGGGATTCAACGGTGAGTTCTGGCGGGTTAAAGTGAAGCCCGAGAGAGGAAAACCACAGGCAATGATCATAATAATTGATAGGTTGAACATAATAACAAAAAAAACACCAATAATGACAATGATAAAAAATAAAATAAAACAATAACAACAATAACGATAACGGCAACAACAATAACAACAATGACAACGACAATACCACCACAGACAACCAACAACAACAAAACTAACAACCTCAACCAAAAACCCACATCAACAACACAACATCAAATTTGAACCTCAACCGGGGGATAGGTTTCATCACAAGCGACCGACGCGAGAGAGAGAGATCCTCAAGTTCTAAATCAAAGACTCGCATTTGATCTCCGAAGCCTCCATCTTGGGGATCTCTGCCATGAGGCTTTCGGAAACCTAATGTTACGTGTTGCATTCTGGAGGGCTTTGGGAGGGTCGGGGCAGAGCGAGCGGAGGGATTTCCATCGGATGCTTGAGGGTCACGAGGGAGGGAGGGAGGGAGGGAGGGAGGGAGGGAGGGAGGGAAGGACGGAGGGAGGGAGGGATTTCCAACGGATGCTTGAGGGTCACGAGGAGGAGGGAGGGAGGGGGAGTAATGATGTTTGTGTTTGTGTGTGTGTGTGTGTGTGTGTGTGTGTGTGTGTGTGTGTGTGTGTGTTTGTATGTGTGTGTGTGTTTGTGTGCGTGTGTGTGTGTGTGTGTTTGTATGCGTGTGTGTGTGTGTTTGTATGCGTGTGTATGTTTGTGTGCGTGTGTGTGTGTGTTTGTATGCGTGTGTGTGTTTGTATGCGTGTGTGTGTGTGTGTGTGTATACGTGTGTGTGTGTGTGTGTATGCGCGTGTGTGTGTACTTGTGCGTGTGTGTGTGTGTGTATGCGCGTGTGTGTGTACTTGTGCGTGTGTGTATGCGTGTGTGCGTGCGTGTGTATGCGTGCATGTGTATGCGTGTGTATGCGTATGTGCGTGCGTGTGTATGCGTGTGTGTATGTGTATGCGTGTGTGTGTGTGTATGCGTGTGTGTGTGTATGCGTGTGTGCGTGCGTGTTATTGTACGTGTTATTGTGCGTGTTATTGTGCGTGTGCGTGTGTGTGTAAGTGCCTGTACGTGTTCATGTGGATCCCTGCGTGAGCGTCCAATCCCGAAGGAAGTTTACAAATGCCACAAAACTTTTAATAATCTTGCGACCCCATTCCTCTCAATCATTTGGGAGAAATAAACTCGAAAAACAAGCTCCACGCCAATAACTGTCGGAATCTTATCTATAATTACAAGATAAACAAGGAAATCAATAAGAAAAGAAAATAACAAAAACAAAGGCAAAGCTAAATCTAACATAATATTAACAGTAACCAACAAAATAAACAACAACACTAAAACATGAACAAAGCTACATACACACACAAAAAAGAAAAAAAATGCTTTGTGAAAAAAAATTATCAAAGACCCGACAAGCGACTCGTGTAAACACCGTGTTTTTTTGTTTACATTCTCCGAAGTTATTTTCACCGGGGAAAGAAAGTACACAAAAGTATGAAAGACGCAGACAAAGCACTAATCAGCTGACTCCTCATTCTCGGCGGCCTGAGACACAACTATCACTCCTTTATCCTCTCTCTCTCCTATCGATTTCCTCCTTATTTCCGCTCCTTCTTCCTCCCCTCTTTCGCTATTCCTCTCGCCTCGTCTCTTTCACTTTCCCCTCACTCTCTCCTCCGGATCTTCCCTGTCCTGTTTCTCTCTCTTTATCCTCTTTTCCCTACCTGTCCATTCTTCTTCCTCGCTTCGCCAATCTTGTCTCATCTTTCTCGTCTACTCCTTTTCCTCTCTCTTTCCGTCTGTCCCTCTCCATCTCCCTCAATCGCTCACTCTCTCTCTCCTTTCCAATCAGCCTTACTCACTCCTCCCTACCTCCAATTCTTTCCATTCCAGTCTCCGTCTTTTTTAAACTTTCCTCCTTCCATCTCTTCCCTTCCCCCTCCCCTCCCTAACCCCATCCTCTTCCCCTCCTCCTCCTCGCTCCTTCCTTCCTTCCTTCCCTCCGTCCATCAGCCTCTATAAAGTATCACAACATCTCTCTGAAAAGCCGAAAATATGGTCCCGCGCCCAGGGTCCAATACACACCCCTCCCCCTCTTCCCTCCCACCCAACCTCTTCCTCCTTCCCCTACCACGTCTCCCTTCCCTCCCCTCCCCCTCCCCCCCTTTAGAAAACCATCTACCACCCTCCCGCCCTCGTACCCTGCCGCAGTGACGTCATTCAGATGGTTCTACCTTGAGTGACGTAATCAATACTATGGATTCGGTGTTGTTGCGGGGGTCCCTTCGCCTCGGGGCCTGAGCTTTAGTGAGCGCCGCCAGATTCGGACTCTCAAAGAAAGAAGGAAAGAAAGAAAAAGAAAAATAGTGGTACGGACGTTGCTACTTATCGATAAACACGGAAATGGATCAAGGAGTCTTTAAAGAAAAGAAAAGAAAGGAAAAGGGAATACGAAAGAGAAGAGGATAGCAACTCGAACACTTTGCAACCGAGACGACGGCCTCAAAGGGAACTCCCATGCAAATTGAGCCGATGCAAACACACTCCTCACAACAAGTGGGTCAAACTTGGAAATATTTGCTTTTCCCTCACGTCCCCGAAAATTCCCTCTGCTGACTGGCTTACTGACTCAGAGGCGCTGCTTAGTTACCTGTGCTGACGTCGACGGCCGGGTCGAGGACGAGCCCTCTGCAAAGTGCCCGGAAAAGGCGTCGCCGCCCCCGAGGCACCGGGCACGTCTCGCCCCCCATTCCCGCCCTCGAGACCTGGATCACCCTCGAAATCCCGCGAGCCAAAAATCCTCCTCCTCCTCCTCGTCCCGGGCGCGGCCTTCCTCCCGAGCGCGGCTCCGAATCCTTCCATCCACCTGATCCACCAGATCCACTCTCGCCCCGCGAACAGCGCTCCCATGACACAAGGACCAGCGTGACCTACCCATGTGAACTCCCTCCTGGTCTGCGACTCGGCCTCGCCGCTGGTCGTGGGCGCGGGCGGCCTCTGGGGCGGCATGTCCAGGCACTTGGAGGGGTCGAGGGGCGGCTCGGGCGGCGGCATCTTGCCGTCGGGCTCGGCCACCCGCCACTTGACCTCGCCCGTCGTCACGTCCACGTGCAGCGTGTGAGTGGACCCATCCACACACTCCAGTGGGTCGCTGGATGGGAACTGCTCGCTCACGTACACGTCGGTGAGGGCGGGGCACGAGGGGCACCTCCCGCACGTCTCGTCCAGGCCGCCCACCTGCACTCCGCAGCCACAAGCGCGCCCCCCGCCGCCCACAGCGCCCACCAGGCCGTCATCCCTCCGCGGCCAGTCCTCATCCTCGTCTGCGTGTCGGTGCGGAGTCTCCTGAGTCTCTTGAAAGGCACTTGGGTCGGTTGACACGCTCCGGCTCTCCGCCAGGGAGTCGAGCGTGCGTGTGGGCGTGGGCGTATACCCTTCGGTGGGCGTCAGGGTTTCCGCCGACGCTAGACGAGCGAGTTTGACAATCACTTCGGGTCCGGCCTCCCACACGCGCTCGAAGTCGCTGAGATCTGGGAGAGTTCCTCCTCGAGGCCTAAGTTCCGCCTCGCTCACCCGGCCCACGGCGCCCTTGGACACGTTGCTCACACTCCGCGCGCTCGGTCTCGCCATGAGGCCCGCGCCCCTCGCGTACTTCCCGTCTCCGCCGTCGAAGCTTTTCCGTCTGACGGCGCCCCCGCGACTTTCCTGCTCCCGGCGAACCGCGTCGCCGTCGGGAAGCTTTGAGCAAGAGTCGCTCCCCCTCGGCGTCGCACGACCAGTATGCACGCCTCCTTCTGCGGCACCCGCCTCCGCGTCCCTCTGCACCTCCGCCTCCTCCCGCTGAGGCCGTCTCCACGCCCCCATATCGTCCGAGGGGACCTCCGTCATCTGGCGAGGCCTGGCGTCTGATGAACCCTTTCCGACAGGCACTTGTTCACTGGGTTGCCCCCCGGCGTGCACGCGCGCCCTTGCGGCAGCCTGGTGAGCGGCCGGCCCGGGCTCCTCCTCGTCGCAATCCTGCTGCGGTGTGTTCCTGCCCGACGCGGAAGACGACAGAGCGAGGGGGCCATGGTGGCCAGGGAAGACGTGCTGGCCCGCTGGCGCTGCCTCCTCTCCCGCAACGTTCCCCTTGTGAGGTAGTTGGTTGTGAAGGTCGTCCTTGGAGGAATGGGGGTCCCCCTCATGCTTGGGCGGCTCTGCCACCATGGCGGGGGTCAGTCCACCCCCGGCATACCCGCCAACTGTTCTACATGCCTCTCTCTCGTCCACGCCCCCGCCACCGTCTCCACCACTCAACACACTCCGCTGCGCACCTCCACTACCACTAAGCTACCACTTCGCGGACGGCCCTTCCGAGACGACACCTGGCTCGCCCACCTGCGATCCTGCTCTACAAATTAGCCTTAATCCTCGGCGGCGACCCCGGCAGTGTGTACGTGTGTACGTGCGTGCGCGAGTGCGTGCAGCGTCACACAAACGATGCGGTCAAGAGTGGTGCAGGGCAGCAACTGCGGCACGCGTCCTGTCGCTCCCGGCACGCCACCACAACTGAGCCACGGGCGGGTGTGCTGCCTCCTCCTCCTCCCTCCTCCTCTCTCCTCACGTCTCACTCCTCCTCCCTCCTCCTCCTCCTCCTCCACCGCCGCCCGGGCCTACCAACACCACCACCGCCATGCACCTAATACCCCCCA
>NC_091575.1:29005706-29010706 GCF_042767895.1 Penaeus vannamei
CCCACCCACCCATCACCCCCTACACCTCCACCCCTCCGCCCACCCACAACCAAGCCTTTCTGACCGTGACACAGATCCAACACCCATACGGGCCACTTTGGTGCCGTCCATCCTTTTCAATTCACTGTCGCCGTCTTCGTGCTTTTCGCGACCCTGGCGAGATTTCTTTATTTTTTGTTTTTTGTCTTTTGTTTTGTTTTGTTTTGTCGTGTTTTGCGACCCTGAGGCCATTTTTTTTTTAATTTCTATTATTACCATTTTGTTTTTGTTTTGTTTTGTATTGTTTATGTCAAAGTTCTCATTTCCTTATTCTCTTTTGTTTTCCTCCTCCTTCTTTTCTTTTTTTCATCTTTTGTCTCATTCTTTCTTTTCTTTCTTTTCTTCTCTGTCACGTCATTTTCTTTCTGTTTTTTTCTTTCTCTTCTCTTGCTCCTTCTCTTATCTTCTTTGCTTCGTCTTGTTCCCGCTATTTCTTTTTCTTTTTCTCTCCCTCCTCTTTCTCCTCCTTTTCTTTCTCTTTCTGTCTTTCTGCTATTCTTCCTTCGTCTACGCGTTTCATTCATTTTTCTCCTTTATCCATTCATTTTAATTCCCATTTTTCCTCCTCCTTTAAAAAAAAATCCATTCCCCCATTTTTTATCTTTCTTATTTTTCTCTCTTTTTTTTGCCTTTCCTCCTCCTCATTCCCCTCCCCCCTTCCTCCTTCCCTCGCCCCAACTAATAGTTTCAAATGCATTCCATGTTGTTCTCAGTGCATAAAAGTTTCAATTGGTGCGATTCAATATGTAATTTCTTTGCAATATTCAAACCCATAACAGATTAGTTCTAAATCCGACATCAATGATTCTTAATATTACGTGATATATATATATATATATATATATATATATATATATATATATATATATATATATATATATATATATATATATATATATATATTTCTTAATAATGAATTAAAAAAGGGTTTTCAATATTATGTTGTTTTTTTTCTTCTCTTAAATAATAAAATCGCAAAAAGGGGGGAATATATAAACACGGAAAAAAAGGAAATGATGATGAACTAAAAACATATAGACTAAAGAAGAGCGAAATAATTTAGATGAAGTGAATAATAAAAAAAAACAAGAAAGTATAGATGGTGTCGGCAGCTTCCTCCCTCTTGTCATCTCCAACGAGGAGAAAGAGGAGAAAGAAGAGAATGAGGAGGAAGAGGAGAAAGAGGATAAAGCGGAGAAAGAGGAGGAAGAGGAGAAAGAGGAGAACGCGGAGAAAGAGGAGGAAGAGGAGAAAGAGGATAGAGCGGAGGAAGAGGAGGGAGAGAAGGAAGCGGAGAAAGAGGAGGGAGAGAAGGAAGCGGAGAAAGAGGAGAATGAGGAGGAAGAAAAGAGAAAGAGGAGGAAGAGGAGGACGAGAAGGAAGCGGAGGAGGAGAAAGCGGAGAAAGAGAAGAAAGAGGAGAAAGAGGAGTAAGAAGATGACGAGCAGTAAAAAAGAGAGCCTGACGCAAATCGCATCCCGTCAAGACGTCTTAAAATTCCCGAGGCCGCGGCTCCCTCATGCAAAACAAAACGAACTCTCTTCTCCCCGTCAAGAGAGCTTTCAGAGATACAAGAAAATGGATTTTAAGAGATTTTTAAAAATGAGCTTTCAGTTATGAAAAAAAACGGACTTTCGGAGATACAAGAAAATAGATTTTAAGAGATGTTTAAAAATGAGCTTTCAAATATGAAAAAACGGACTTTCAAGAGATACAAGAAAATGGATTTTAAGAGATTTTTTTAAAATGAGCTTTCAGTTATCAAAAAAAAAAAAAAACGGACTTTCAGAGATACAGAAAAATGAGCTTTTATAGATACAAAAAAGAGATATAAGAAATGAGATACAAATAATGAGTTTTAAGAGATACAAAAACGTGTTCAGCTTTCAGAGACGTAAAAATGTTGAGCTTTCGGCAACAAATGAATAAATAAATAAAGATGTAGAGCTGCCAGACGTCTAAAAAATGCAGATTTCAGATACAAAACAATGCAGACATTGCAAAGATACACACACAAAAATGAATCAAAACAAAACAAAAAATAAATCCCGCACACGCGCGCACGCATACACACACACACACACACACACACAAACACACACACACACACACACACACACAAACACACAAACACACACACACACACACACACACACACACACACACACACACACACACACACACACACATACACACACACACACACACACACACACACAATTGAATAACAACACAAAGGTTACGCAACACACGCCCAACCATTTTCTTTTTTCTATTTTTAATAAACTTTGAATTATTTTCCTTCTTTTTATAAAATTCACATCCGACACTTTCTTCCTTCCTTTCTTTAATACAAAAAAGATTTTTTCAACTCCTTTTCTTAAAAAAAAACATACCCGACCCTTCTTTATCCCTCCTCTTCTTTCTTTCTTTCTTTCTCCTCCTCGTTCTCCTCCTTGTCCTCGTCCTCCACCTCCTCCTCCACCTATTTGTTTTATTTGTCAATCTGTCACATTCACTTATTTAATCTTCTTTTATTTCTTCTTTCATCTGTTCTAATCATCTCCTTATTGTATCTACTATCATCATTTATCATTATCATTATCGTCCTTACGTCATTCCATTGTCATCATCCTATTACGTTAATCTATTTATTTATCAATCTATCTACGTTTGTGTGTGTGTGTGTGATATGTGGAGTGTGGTGTGACGTGATGTGTTATGGTGTGATATGTGTGGTGTGACGTGATGTGTGGTGTACTGTGATGGTAAGATGTGGTGATGTGCGATATATGTGGCGTGATGCTATATGTGGCATTATGTGGTGTGGTGCTGTGATGTGCGATATGCGTGATGTGATGCTATATGTGGTATCATGTGGTGTGGTGATGTGATGTGCGACATGTGTGGTGTGATGCTATATGTGGTATTATGTGGTGTGGTGATGTGCGATATGTGTGGTGTGATACTATATGTGGTATCATGTGGTGTGGTGATGTGATGTGCGATATGTGTGATGTGCGATATGTGTGGTGTGATACTATATGTGGTATCATGTGGTGTGGTGATGTGATGTCCGATATGTGTGGTGTGATGCTATACGTGGTACCATGTGGAGTGGTGATGTGATGTCCGATATGCGTGGTGTGATGCGTGGCATGTGTTGTGCATGTGGCGCCCGCGTGCGACGAAGACGAGAGGAGAGAGCCGAACGCCTTATCTCGCCCCGAGGACCCGATCGCTCTCGCCCGGGCCAGCCCTCCCCCAACAACTGTGACAAAGACCCTCAACTTCATAAAACCTCGGCTTAAACATGGCCCTCTTAGGCACGTAACAACCCCCCCTCCTCCCTCCCACCCACCCACCCTCCTCCTCCCCCTCCCTCCCCTCCTCCTCCTCTCCTCCTCCTCCTCCTCCTCCTCCTCCTCCTCCTCCTCCTCCTCCCTCCTCCTCCCCCTCCCTCCTCCTACTTTTGTTCTTTTTCGTTTATCTTTTCTCCTTTCCATTCACATTCTCTGTCTTGGTCTCTCTCTCTCTCTTCCTCCTACTCCTGCTGCTTGATCTTTATTCTTCACATTCCCCCGTCCCTCATCGTACTACCCCTTCTCCTTTTCCTCCTACCTCTGCTCTTGCTCCTCTTTTTATTCTGATTCTTATAGTGGCACCTCTTCCTTTTCCTCGTCCTCTTCCTTCTCCTCTTCTTTCCCCTTTCCTTCTCCTTCTCTCTCCTCCTCCGCTTTCCCTTCCTTTTCTTTCTGTTTCCACCACCTAACTCCCTCCATCCCTTCCTTCCATCTTTCTTTCTTTCCTCCCTCCCTTCATTTTCTATTTCTTCATACCTTCTCATCCCTCCCTCTTTTCCCTTTTATTCCCCTCATTTTCATCCTCCTTCTATCTCCCTCAGTCTCATCCTCCATCTCCCTCACCCTCTTCCTCTACCTCCCTCACCCTCATCCTCCACCTCCCTCACCCTCATCCTCCACCTCCCTCACCCTCATCCTCCCCCTCCCTCGACCTCTCGTCCCTTTTCCCCACCACTTCAGCACCACTTTTCCAAAAGGAAAAGTTAAGACATAGTTAAGCTGCAAGAGTGTCATGGCCGATCCCAGAGGGGAAAGGGGGGGGGGGGAGAAGAGGAGGGAAAGGGGGGGGGATGAAGAAGAAGAGGGGACGGGGTGGGGTGGGGGAGAAGAGGTGGGGAAAGGGGGGAAAGGGGGGAAGGAAGGGGTGGTGAAGAGGGGGAAGGGGAGTGGAGAAGAGAAGGAAGGGGTGGAGAAGAGGAGGGGAAGGGGAGGGGGGAGAAGGGAGGGGGGCCGGAGGAGGAAAGAAGAAAGAGGAAGGAAGGTAGTGGAGGGGCAGAATCAGGACAGGTGAGTCAGACACGTATGTACCGATGCACACACATCTGTGCATCGGTACCTACGTGCGTGCGTAAATACATAAATACATAAACACATAAACACACACACACGCTCACACGCTCACACGCTCACACGCTCACACACACACACACACACACACACACACACACACACACACACACACACACACACACACACACACACACACACACACACACACACACACAGAGTATTTTTCATCTCAACCTCCCTTTCCTCCAACTCCACCTCCCATCCCCTCCCTCCCTCCCTCCCTCTCCCCCTACTCCACCTCCTCCCCCACCACCCCACTTCCTCCCCTCCCTCTCCCCTACTCCACCTCCTCCCCACCCCACTTCCTCCCCTCCCTCTACTCACCTCCTCCCACCACCCACCCCCTCCCCTTCCCCCTTCCTCCCTCCCCTACCTCCCCCACCCCCCCAACTTTCTTAAACCCTTTCCACCCAGCAAGCGTGAGTCAAAACGCGCCACCCCCCCCTCACTCCCCCCCCCCTCCGAACGGGTCACACCGCCTTCACCTGAATGGAAAATGAGTCAACGAGCAATTAATCAAGCCCAATG